>NC_041388.1:30967123-30969804 GCF_002162155.2 Triticum dicoccoides
GTTTGCGGCGTGGCGGCCGCGGGGTTTCCCGATCTGGGCGGTGGCGTGCTCGCGCGGATCCGGCCCGATCCTCCCGGATCCGGCTCCTGGATGGCGGCGGGCGGCGCGGGGCGGTGGCCGAGGTCGGTCTTGACCTCGGAGTGGGGTGGGCTGCAGCGGCGCTGCTGCGGCCTGGTGGTTGTCCGATCTGCACGCGGCAACGGCGGCTCTCTCCGGCGGCTGTTCGTCTGCGTCGGACTCGGGTGAGCTCCCTCCCTCTTCTTTGGACTCAACGACGGGCTCGTCAGGCCGGGGTGGCGCCATGGTGTGGTGGTGCGCGCGAGGCCTTCTGGTGGTGGCAGGGGACTCCGGGAAGGGGCAGGGTGCCCCCTTCGTTGCATCTGGCGGCTGCCGCGGGTGGCCGCCGGAGTTCCCCTGGCCCTGATCCGGCCGCCGAGGTCACCGATCATGCCAAGGTGTCGACTTTGGGGTGGAAGGCGAGCTTCCGCTTCGTTCTGGTCAGCCGCGTCCGTTCGGTGTGTCCTGGTTGAGGGTGGGGCTCGGATGCCGTGGCGGCGGCCCGGTTGGTGGTAGCCGGGGTGCTCTTGGGCGGAGCACGCGGCTCGGGCGTTGTCCGGTCAGCATGGTCGTGTGGGCGGCGTGTTGACCGGGGTGGGTCGTTCATCCAATCCGGTGACGATGAGTGTTGGCCGGGGTGAAAACCCGTTCTGCTCTGCCAGGCCGACGGCGGCGGCGTTCCAGCGTCGTCCCCTTCTTGAAGGCGCCGTCGCGGCATCTCATTTGTCGTCGGAGTGCTCCGGGGGAAACTCTAATCCCTGGATTGGGCGGTGGCGACACGATGGTGTCGTTTCCTTGCTGAAGGCGCCGCTTTGGAGCTCATTGTTCGTCCTACTCGGCTTCTCCTCTTCGCGGTGGCCCGCCCACGGTTGAGGGCCCCGACATCATCGTAGTAGTACTGATTGTGTTCATCTGATGTTGGCTAGGATTTTGTCGGGGTAGTGTTGCTGTTATCAGCGTCCTTGTATCCAGCCTTGGGTGTGTGTGGTGTGTGGTGTGTGTGTTTGTATCGGCAGGATTCGGTTGTTCGGTGATGCTTTATCTATAAAGCGGGGGGAAACCCTTTTTCTTAACTTCGTTTTTGTCCCATTTTCTGCCGACGGTCATTGAGGTCGGGGAGGCCCAATATGGCGCAGTTTCTCTTGGTAAATGTCATTATCTAAATATTGAATTTGCACCATCAAATGCACTCCCTCTCCGTGTCTGTCAGCGCACCATCGTAATGGAACCAGATGGCGCGGTCGCTCTCCTTCGCCAACACCTACTCGGCGACAGTCTCCTCAAAGAATTGGCCCAGGGGAGGTTGAGGCGTAGGCGGCATAGCGCTCATCCAATGTCTCCTTAACAGTAACTATCCTCTTATCCGGTTTTTATTTGACTGGATTGGAAAATACCGAGTCTTTGTTAGAAGCATCGCTGTCTCACTTGTTGAAAATGCTTGGAAGCAAGAAACCATCAAGTTCTTCTTCTTCTTCTTCTTCTTCTTCTTCTTCTTCTTCTTCTTCTTCTTTCTGAAACAGGTATATATAACCCAAGTCTTACCTAACCAAGTGCTACAGGGGGCATAGAGATGAAGCAGCAGGTAAGAGCAACTCTAGCAGACCCCCGCATCCAGCCGGCACGCAAAACACGTTTGCAGTTCGTGGAAAAACGGCTTTGCGGGCCGGCGTGGACGGCCGCAGCCGCAGATGCAGACCCTGCATAACGGACCCGTAAAAAAAGGATATTCACGGAATATGCTCTTTTATGGGTCGGCTTTGCGGGGCCTGATCTGGCGCAGACCCTCCCGACCCGGAAAACCTAAATTTACACCTTAATTTGATCAAACATAATGTATTTCTTTGCTTTTTCAACAACATTGGATACATAAGACATCACCAAATATTTGCTATAATAGCAAGACCAAAGAAAACAAGAACCACAAGTATGCATTTTAGAAGATTTCCAACTTCTATAACTGCTCCCACTAGTTGGACTAATATCTTCTCCATGCATTCATTGTTGATCTACGGATTCTTGATTTTACATTCTTCTTTCTTCATCTTTGATTCGAAAGAAGTAGACGTTGCTTCCCCTCTAGTTGCACATGCAGCCGATTCATTGCCTTCGATTCTACTAAGGAGTGCACAAACATCTATTAATTTTCTTTCTATCAATAAATCAATGTATTCGCCTTTCCAAAACCAAAATGAGCATCCATCTTCCTACACACATGAGTGAGCATGTTCGAAATGAGCTACCGCAATTGAACCAAAGAATGAGCTATCAAAATGAGCTACCGCAAGTGCACGTACCCCTCGTTTTCGCATTTGAAGAACACCCATCCGGGGTGCTTCGGCGTGCCCGAAGTTAGCCGCAGCACTATCCACGGGCAGTCGTCGCACTGTATGAGCGGCGTCGGCGAGCCACATAGCCGGAGCGCGAGCGCCGAGCCCGGTGGACGACCGGATGAATCCATGCCTGCAAACCGTCGACGACGGCGGGAGGACGAACCAGTACATGCATGCGGCAATGCGACCTTGCCGGGGCTGCGGGAGATGCTCTCCGACCATTCCATCGATTGGCGCAACCTCCAGCGGCCGGAAAAGGCAAATCCGGCGGCCCGCAATGAAGGGCCGCAGATC
>NC_041388.1:30970138-31011937 GCF_002162155.2 Triticum dicoccoides
GGGAGGCCTCGTGCGTGTGGTGTGCTTTCGGCGTGCTCCCGCCGGCTGCTTTCGCCGGAATCTTGGGTGGCGGCCCGGCGGCGGGGCGAGGGGGAGAGGGGAGGTGGTTGGTGGGGAAAGCGCGGGCTGAAATGTCCTCCACCAACCGCTTCCGTTTATATGCAGGGTACGGCAGCGACGAGGGGGAAACCAGCGTATTCGCGGGTTGGGGCCGAGATTTTGCCGCAGGCCGGCCGCCTTTGCGGGATCTGTTCGGGAGGAATTTTCCGCGCGGACCCACATTTTGGCGGTTATTTTACGGGTCGGGGCCGGATGCGGGGTCTGCTAGAGTTGCTCTAAGATATACTCCATGCATGCACGTATTAAACATGTTGCTAGTATGAGACACTATCATTAATTTTGACTTGATTACTATTGATGATCTTATATAAATGCAAAATGTATATTTTATAGTGGCCTTGTATAAGTAAATGAAATGACTATTAAGAGGAGGATGAACGAGGAGAATGAGAAAGAGTTTTGGGGGGTGGTGGATACAGGCTGGAAGTTTTGGTAGGAGATCCTTTCAGAGATGAATCTTGAGATGGATGTGCGTGCATGCATATTCCAGAACAAGTGGTATGGTAGGTGGCGACTTTACACATGATGAAAAGAGGCGCAGGGCTGACATGGAGCCGTGTAGGCGGCGATAGCGAACCACCGGCCTCCGATCCATGACTGGCGGCCACGAGGACGGGAATGGGATGGACCTGACTTACTTTCTTCTCCCTAACTTAACAATTAAATTCGCAAAAGGACCTTTTAGAAAGAGATCTTGCCCGGTTTTGTGAGCCTGCTCCCGTCTTCCTAGCTGTCTTCAGAGTCTTAGTCCAGAAGCAAAGCAAGATGAGAAACTGATGGCAAGATTTTACTACTCCCTCCGATCTTTAAGTGACAAGTAATATGAATCGGTTATGCATTTATTACGTTGGGCCTACAACGCCATGACTTGATCAACGAGCGAGATGTTGTAGTCTGCAGAGAAGGCACGATGTTGCGTGCACGGCTCACTGCTTACGCCCGTGCGTCCGCGGTGTTACCATCAGCGACCATGGTTGGTCCTACTCCTATAGCTAGCGCAGCAGACAGAACCACCTTCCAGGATGGCCAGGCACCAGCGACCTTCCCAGCCGCCACCGGCGGCGGCGGGGCCGGCGACGGCTTGTCAAACTCAACTCTTGGGCCCCGGCGATGCCTGACACCACGCTTTGTTTACCGAGTATCTTATTGCAGTACTGCTGCTTTGGCTCAGGAAATTGATAGTTAACAGGAAACTTGGGATTTGCATCGCTGACACAAGCATAACTTTAACCGAGTTTTCATGCTAATTTATATTTATATATCCTGGATGCTTGTAGGCAGCCAATCGAAGGTTGTGCCTGAAACCAACACAAAAAGAAAATCACTGTCATCACTGCACTCGGTGCCACAGCTGGTCAGCAGTAATGCCAAGTGATTATAAGCTCAATTGCTGGTGCTCGAGAGATCTAACAATGTACAACTATACAAGAAAATGAAATGACTTGAGTGGACACTCGGATAGATTCAATGGAACGTCACAGAGAAAGTCACGGATTTAAACCACATCGCTCTCGTCCCACTGCACTTCCTCCTCTTCCCCCAATAATTCATTCAATCTCATCCTCCAGAGCAATCCGTCCACATCACTCTCGTCCCATTGCACTTCCTCGTCTACAGACGGACTTGGTAAATTCGGCCCCTCAAACGCCCATGGACACGCCCGGACGCGTCCGCAAGCACTCCTCAAAAAATGCAATCTACATCTGGATACCTCGATTACCATATATTAAATCCATACAAACCCATGCAACTACGTCGATTACTTCATCACACTACACTAAACATGTCATCGGACTAGCAAAATTTGGCATGTTTGGCTATGCTGGAGTTCATCCACGGTTGCCCTTGCCCTTCCAGGCGTCCTAGCCGTCCTTCTCGTGGAAGTACCGGTTGAAGACGCAGTACGGATCGAGTCGGATCTGCTCGTCGCCGGAGTTGTCCTCGCCGTCGCTGTCCTCCTTCTCCTCCTTCAGTGGCAGTCCGGCCATGGCACAGACCGCCCGATTCTTCTCACGGGCGAGGGCGCGCGTGTTCCTCCGTTGCCGTTTCTTCACAATGCGGGCGCGGATGACTTCCTCCTCTGCGGCCGTCCGTGCCGCCGCTTCGACCACCTCTGCCGCCGCCATTTCTGCTACGAGACGGGCCTTGGCGGCCCTTATCCTCTCCTTCCCACGGCGGGCTGCCTGTTCCTGGGGGGACTCGCACTTTGCCCGACTGGTGATGGGGAAGGAGAGGTGTTCCTGCTGGGACCGCGAGGATCTAGCACCAGAGAACACGAGCGTCCGGTGAGCCGATGCTATGGCGTCGCGGCGGACGGATCCATCTGTCGGCTGGGCACTGTCCTCCTAGGGAGCGGCGGAGTACAATGCGGATTGCCAGTGCCTCCTCCAATCCTCACGGGACAACACCCCAGTCGACAGATCCGGACTGGTCGGAGTCTGATCCGCTGCCTGCCACGGTGCAGAAGGTCGCAAACCGCCGAAGGTGAGCTCGGGTGGCGGAGAGGAGTGGAGGGGAAGGGATTGAAGTGGCTAGGGTTTAGTCTGGCGAGCGGAGGGGGATGAATATAAGTGGGGTCAGGTAGGCCAGCATGGGCCGGGTTCGACCTGGCGGGCGTTCCCGGGCGCCCCCATATTTGGGCTGTATATGGGGGTGCCGATCAGCCCGGGCGTTTGTGGGCCGTTTGAGGGGCCCGCCTGGGTCCAAATTTTGTGACCTGGCAGCCTGTCCAGTTGAGACGGGTTTGAGAGGTCAGGCTGTAGATGCTCTTAGAGTAGCAATTCTAGCGGGGTTTGTCATATGTGCAATCGCCATATTGGATATGAAAAATGCTTCATATGTATATGTATGTGGAGGCCATGACTGGTTGTGCGCAAACACATTATCGCCATAATGTGGCTTTCATATCTTCTTTCTGTGCATCAAACCGATAGTTCCACACTCGATTTTAGAGGTTAAAGCACTAATTCAAAATAACATTGCATCATAAGTTGTTACATAGGGGCAGAAAATTCGATTAACAACATTTTCATACAAATAAACTGATAATTTTTCACGTCTTGAGAGAAGCATTAGTACCCCCTCACCGTGACGAGGGTGAATACATTGCACGGGACACATCATATGTGACAAATCCACACGTCATCTATGCGCGATGGTGTAATGCTACCTTGATACGTCTTCAACGTATCTATAATTTTTGATTATTTCATGCTATTATATTATCTGTTTTCAATGTTAATGAGCTTATTTATACACTTCTATATTATTTTTGGGACTAACATACTAACCCAAGGCCCAGTGCAAATTGCTGTTTTTTTGCCTATTTCATTGTTTTGCAGAAAAGAAATATCAAACGGAATCGAAACAGAATGAAACCTTCAGGAGAGTTATTTTTGAAACAAACATGATCCAGGGGACTTGAAGTGGACGTCAAGCAACCAACGAGGAGGCCACGAGGCAGGGGGTCACGCCTACCCCCTGGACGCGCTCTCCACCCTCGTGGCTCCACCGACCTACTTATTCCACCTATATATGTCCATATACCCCGAAAACATTCAGGAGCACCACGAAACCCTATTTCCACCGCCGCAACCTTCTGTACCCAAGAGATCCCATCTTGGGGCCTTTTTCGGAGCTTCGTCGGAGGGGGCATTGATCACGGAGGGCTTCTACATCAACACCATAGCCTCTCTGATGATGTTTGAGTAGTTTACCTCAGACCTTCGGGTCCATAGTTATTAGCTAGATGACTTCTTGTCTCTCTTTAGATCTCAATACAATGTTCTCCTCATTCTTCTTGGAGATTTATTTGATGTAACTGTTTTTGCGGTGTGTTTGTCGAGATCCGATGAATTGTGGGTTTATAATCAAGTTTATCTATGAACAATATTTGATTCTTCTCTGAAATCTTTTATGTATGATTGATTATCTTTGCAAGTCATTTCGAATTATCAGTTTGGTTTGCCTACTAGATTGATGTTTCTTGCAAAGGGAGAAGTGCTTAGCTTTGGGTTCAATCTTGTGGTGTCCTTTCCCTGTGACAGCAGGGGCAGCAAGGCACGTATTGTATTGTTGCCATCAAGGATAAAAAGATGGGGTTTATATCATATTGCTTGAGTTTATCCCTCTACATCATGTCATCTTGCCTAATGCATTACTCTGTTCTTATGAACTTAATACTTTAGATGCATGCTGGATAGCGGTCGATGTGTGGAGTAATAGTAGTTGATGCAGAATCGTTTTGGTCTACTTGTCGCGGACGTGATGCCTATATATATGATCGTGCCTAGATATTCTCATAATTATTCACTTTTCTATCAATTGCTCGACAGTAATTTGTTCACCCACCGTAATACTTATACTATCTTGAGAGAAGCCACTGGTGAAACTTATGGCACCCGGGTCTATGTTTTATCATATAAGTTTCCAATCTATTTTATTTTGCAATCTTTACTTTCAATCTGTATAATAAAAATACCAAAAATATTTATCTTATTATTATTATTATTTCTATCAGATCTCACTCTCGTAAGTGACCGTCAAGGGATTGACAACCCCTTTATCACGTTGGTTGCGAGGTTCTTATTTTTTGTGTAGGTACGAGGGACTTTCGTGTAGTCTCCTACTGGATTGATACATTGGTTCTAAAAAACTGAGGAAAATACTTACACTACTTTGCTGCATCACCCTTTCCTCTTCAAGGGAAAACCAACGCAGTGCTCAAGAGGTAGTAAGAAGGATTTCTGGCACCGTTGCCGGGGAGATCTACCACAAGTCAAGACATACCAAGTACCAATCACAAACTCTTATCCCTCGCATTATATTATTTGTCATTTACCTCTCGTTTTCCTCTCCCCCACTTCACCCTTGCCGTTTTATTCACCCTCTTTTTCCGTTCCCCTTCTCTTTTCTGTTCGTCTCTTTTCGCTTGCTTCTTGTGTTGCTGTGTGTCGATATGGCTAATTCTCCTATCATTATTAGTACTCCCGAGCATAATGTTCTCAATTTTAAACAAAGGGAGAGAGAAAATTTAAAAGATGCTTGGTATAGAATTTGCAATGCTCAGAATAGATCCTCTAGGAAGCTATCCACTTCCGTTCTTCTTCGCAATTTTTATGTAGGCATCACCCCTTGAAATAGATATATTCTTGATACCATTACCGGAGGGAATTTCTTAGGTAGCCATACTTTTGTTTCTTATAATGCTATGATAGATTTGTTTGGTCCACCTCTGTAATGCCCCGTGACCGATGTGCCAGATGTCGTCCAGTTATTCGCTACTGTTGCTTTGTCATTGCTTGCGTGTCATGCATTGCATATCATGTCATCATGTGCATTTGATTCGCATACATGTTCGTCTCATGCATCCGAGCATTTTCCCCGTTGTCCGTTTTGCATTCCGGTGCTCCGTTCTCCTCCGGTGGTCATTTCTACCTTTCTCTCGTGTGTGGGGATTAAACATTTCCGGATTGGACCGAGACTTGCCAAGCGGCCTTGGTTTACTACCGGTAGACCGCCTGTCAAGTTCCGTACCATTTGGACCTCGTTTGATGCTCCAACAGTTAACCGAGGGACCAAAAAGGCCTCATGTGTGTTGCAGCCCAACACTCCTCCAATTTGGCCCAAAACCCACCTAAACCCCTTCTATCTTCTAGAGCGTTCGATCACGATTGCATGGCCGAAAACCACACCTCATTTGAACTCTCCTAGCTCCCTCTACCTATATATATGTGCCTCCCTCCAAAAATCTCGCGCAGATCAAACCCTAGTCCCGCTCCTCGCGCCGCCGGACAAAATTCCCACCACCGGCCTGACATGTCCGCCGTCGCCGCCACCTCACTCCGGCCTATCGAAGCTCTCCACGTCGCCCGACCGCCGCTCCAGGCCAATCCCCGAGCGCCACCTGGCCTCCTCTCTCCTCCGCCGTCGCGGGCCCGCGCGGCCCAGATCCGGCCCGCGGGGCCCGAACCGCCGCCGCCACGTGCCTGAGTCACCCCACCGCCCAACTCCTCGATTCACGCCGCCGCCCGCCGGTTCTCCGCCGCCACCGCGCCGCTGCAGAGCATCTCGCCGACGCCCGCGCCACCGTCCGCCGCCCGCCGCACCTTGCGCCCCGGCCGCCGTTCGCCTCGCTCCGGCGCCACCACCGAGCTTCCTCGCCGCCGCCTCTCGCCGGCGACCACGCCACTCGGCCGGCCCCGACCTCCTTGCGCCGCCTCGTGTCTTCCTCCGTCCTCTCCGGCGATCACCGGAGCCTAGAGCTCGCCGGAGTCGGGGTTGACCCGGATCTGGTGAAGATGGACGAGATCCACCCATCCCTCCAACCAAACGGCCGGATCCATCCCGCACCGCGCCGTCCCGCTCCGCTCGATCCCGCGTTGACTTTTCGCGGAGGTATAATTTCACCAAGTCCCCGAAATTCCCAGATTCATATGCCCATGTTCATCATGTCGTAACTCCGCATCCGTAACTCCGATTTGAGCATATAGCATATCAAAATGTTCGCCTCAGAGAGCATATCATTTCATCTCATTGCGTCATTTTCATTTGAGGTCATCTTGATGCCCGAAATGCTGCTAGAAGAGTGCTACTTGAGATATTTGTCAGATCTGCTGCTCCATTTAGATATTTGTCATTTTTGCCATGATTATTGTGTGCATGATATGCCCGTGAGCTCTACATGAGTTTTGTTATATGTTTTGCCATCTATCCAGAGGTGCAACCCATGTATTTTTGTGATGTGTGTGGTTACTAGCACAAGCTTGCAAAGTGGTGCACTTGTTAATGCTGATTTCAGGGACTTAGCATTTCCACTAAGTCCTTGGACTGTTTATTTCATTATGCCATATGTTCCTGTTGTTTCCTAGTGATCCGTGCCTCTTTTGAGGATGATCAGTAAGGATGATTTGTTAACCTTGTAGTGCTCTATCCATCTATGTCTTTGTTTGCAATTATGGAGCACCCTAGCTTGAGTCAATCGAGCTCTACTTTTGTCATTTCGTGAATCTGGGTAGATTGTCTACTTGTTAGCGATTTTGCCGATGATGTTGTAGTTGATCCGTGCATGCTATGCTATTGTTCTTGCCATTGCTAGCTTGCATTTTGTGTATTCTTGATGGGTGTATGATTATCTTGTCATGACTTGCTCTGTAGTGAGTGCATCGAGCTCGTAAACATGCCTACTTGATATCTGTTTCAGCATGCTCCAGTTTTCACCAAGTCTAAGAACTGATTATGTTTTTGCCATGTTCACATGCTTGCAATTGCATTTTCTGGTCGCTTTTGGCTCAAGGTCACTAAGGGACTTTTGTTAAGCTCTTTGAGTAGCTCCATTCCATGCTTTACTTTGCCATGTTCACGTCTTGTAGCATTTAGTTTTGTTGCTCCAAAGAGTGCTACCTGATCTGAAATTCTAGACAAGTGTTAATTTCACTAAGTCTGAGATCTGTTTGCCAAATGCATTTTTGCCATGCTTGTTTGAACCTGTTAATGGATGATTTGGCCGTAGCTCAGTGCTAGACTTTTGTTAAGCATCATCAATGCATCCCTGTCATGTATTTTGATGCCATGTTTGGGTGCTGTAGCTTGTTCATCTCATTGCATTTAGATGGCTACTTGCTGTTTATCGTAGACCGGTGCCATATTTGAATTGCTTGCCATTTCCAAACCGTAACTCCGATTCCGGTGATCTTTATATCGTTTTCAAGTGATTTCATCTCATCTTTCCAGTGGCACACTTGGATTTCCAAGTTGAGTCCAGGTCCTATCATTCCTTGTCAAATCATGCATATGCATCGCATACCGCATCCTGCATATCATACCATGTTCATATGTTGGTTGTTTACTATGTTGTGCTTCTTTCCGGTGTTTGCTTCTTCGGGTTGGTTCCGGTAACGTCGCGTTTGTGAGGCCCGTTCATCAACGTCCGTTTGTCTTCTTCATGGACTTGCTCTTCTTCCTTGCGGGATTTCAGGCAAGATGACCATACCCTCGAAATCACTTCTATCTTTGCTTGCTAGATTCTCGCTCTTTTGCTATGCCTATGCTGCGATACCTACCACTTGCTTATCATACCTCCCACATTGTTGAACCAAGCCTCTAACCCACCTTGTCCTAGCAAACCGTTGTTTGGCTATGTTACCGCTTTGCTCAGCCCCCTCTTATAGCGTTGTTAGTTGTAGGTGAGGATTGAAGTTTGTTCCTTGTTGGAACATGGAGATGTTGTTCCTTGTTGGGACATGTTTACTTGTTGGGATATCACAATATCTCTTATTTAATTAATGCATCTATATACTTGGTAAAGGGTGGAAGGCTCGGCCTTATGCCTGGTGTTTTGTTCCACTCTTGCCGCCCTAGTTTCCGTCATATCGGTGTTATGTTCCCGAATTTTGTGTTCCTTACACGGTTGGGTTATAATGGGAACCCCTTGACAGTTTGCCTTGAATAAAACTCCTCCAGCAAGGCCCAACATTGGTTTTACCATTTGCCACCTAGCCTTTTCTTTCCCTTGAGTCGGCCGGCTCAAGGGTCATCTTTATTTTAACCCCCCCGGGCCAGTGCTTCTCTAAGTGTTGGTCCAACTGAGCGATGTCCGAGGCTACCAGGGGCAACCCTGGGCTGGCTTACCCGACGTCTGGCTCATCCGGTGTGCCCTAAGAATGAGATATGTGCAGCTCCTATCGGGATTTGTCGGCACATCTGGGTGGCTTTGCTGGTCTTGTTTTACCATTGTCGAAATGTCTTGTAACCGGGATTCCGAGTCTGATCGGGTCTTCCCGATAGAAGGAATATCCTTCATTGACCGTGAGAGCTTGTGATGGGCTAAGTTGGGACACCCCTGCAGGGTTATGAACTTTCGAAAGCCATGCCCGTGGTTATGGGCAGATGGGAATTTGTTAATTTCCGGTTGTAGATAACTTGAACCTTAACTTAATTAAAATGAGTCAACTGCGTGTGTAACCGTGATGGTCTCTTCTCGGCGGAGTCCGGGAAGTGAACACGGTGTTGGAGTAATGCTTGACGTAGGTTGTTCTAGGATCACTTCTTGATCATAGTTGTTCGACCGTGCTTTTGCCTTCTCTTCTCGCTCTCTTTGGCGAATTGGTTAGCCACCATATATGCTAGTCTCGCTTGCTGCAGCTCCACCTCATACCTTTACATTACCCATAAGCTTAAATAGTCTTGATCGCGTGGGTGAGATTGCTGAGTCCCCGTGACTCACAGATACTTCCAAAACCAGTTTGCAGGTGCCGATGTTACAGAGCAGGTGACGCAACCAAGCTCAAGGAGGAGCTCGATGAAGATCTTGTCCTTTGTGTTGCTTCGTTCTAGTTGATTAGTAGTGGAGCCCAGTTGGGGTCGATCGGGGACCTTTGTCGCATTTGGGGTTCTTCTTTTATTTTGGTTCCGTAGTCGGACCTTGATTTTATCTGGTTGATGTAAGGCCTTATTCATGTAATTGTGTGAAGTGGCGATTGTAAGCCAACTATGTATCTTTTCCCTTATGTATTACATGGGTTGTTTGTGAAGATTACCTCACTTGCGACATTGCTTTCAATGCGGTTATGCCTCTAAGTCGTGCTTCGACACGTGGGAGATATAGCCGCATCGAGGGCGTTACAACCTCCTCTCTTGGTTAATGGAACTATTTTAACTTTGGAACATGTGATGCAAACGCTTGAAATTATCGAAAATAAAGTTGCCTATGATGAGTTGATTGAAAATTTGGATAAAAAGATACACAACCACATCACTCAATATGGATCTAAGGTAGGAGCTACTTTGATTTTTTTAAAGAAAAAGAACCTATAGTTAACGAAATAATAGATCTAGATTCCACAAGAATTGGTAAACTTGAGGATATTATTACTAATTTAGGATCTGCCTTTTCATCCGTTAAAAATACTCCGGATCCTCCTACTACCAAGGTTGCCAAATTTATGCATGTTCCTAAAAATAAAGGTGAAACTTCTAGTAAGGAAGTTGCGGATCTCAAATCTATAAGTGTTCACCCCAACTTCTTCAATATCATTAAGGAACCTTTTGCTACAAATGAATTTCTTGATTTCTTCCCTAGGAGTTTGATAATTAATAAAAAGAAGGAAACCCCCAAGGGTTATAAGTGTTCTATTGAAGAATTGCATATCAAAGATGATAATACATAGATCTATCCTTGCGTTTATGCCTAGCTAGGGGCGTTAAACGATAGCGCTTGTTGGGAGGCAACCCAATTTTATTTTTGTTTCTTGCTTTTTGGTTTTGTTTAGTAATAAATAATTCATCTAGCCTCTGTTTAGATGTGGTTTTATTCTTTTAATTAGTGTTTGTGCCAAGTAGAACCTTTGGGAAGACTTGGGAGAAGTTTTAGTAATCTTGCTGTAAAAACCAGAAACTTTAGCACTCACGATTTTTGCTGCCATTGTTTACTGGAGAGTGATATTAAGTTGATTATTTTTGCATATGATTAATAGATAAATTACTCACGTCCAGCAATTTATTATAGAATTTTTGGGGTTACAGAAGTATTCGAAACCTACAGATTACTACAGACTGTTCTGTTTTTGACAGATTCTGTTTTTCGTGTGTTGTTTGCTTATTTTGATGAATCTATGGCTAGTATCGGAGGTTATGAACCATATAGAAGTTGGAATACAGTAGGTTTAACACCAATATAAATAAAGAATTAGTTCATTACAGTATCTTAAGTGGTGGTTTGGTTTCTTATACTAACGGAGCTCATGAGATTTTCTGTTTAAGTTTTGTGTTGTGAAGTTTTCAAGTTTTGGGTAAAGATTTGATGGATTATGGAATAAGGAGTGGCAAGAGCCTAAGCTTGGGGATGCCCGAGGCACGCCAAGGTAAAATTCAAGGACAACCAAAAGCCTAAGCTTGGGGATGCCCCGGAAGGCATCCCCTCTTTCGTCTTCTTCTATCGGTAACTTTACTTGAGGCTATATTTTTAGTCACCACATGATATGCGTTTTGCTTGGAGCGTCTTGTATGATTTGAGTATTTGCTTTTGAGTTTACCACAATCATCCTTGATGTACACACCTTTTGGGAGAGACACACATGAATTGGAATTTATTAGAATACCCTTTGTGCTTCACTTATATCTTTTGAGCTATATAATTTTGTTCTAGTGCTTCACTTATATCTTTTAGAGCACGGTGGTGGTTTTATTTTATAAAAATTGTTGATCTCTCATGCTTCACTTATATTATTTAGAGAGTCCTTTAGAACAGCATGGAAATTTTCTTTGGTTACAAAAGTAGTCCTTATATGATAGGCATCCAAGATGGGTATAATAAAAACTATCATAAAAAGTGTTGGAAATATGCCCTAGAGGCAATAATAAAAGTATTATTATATTTCATTGTTCATGATAGTTGTCTTGTATTCATGCTATAACTGTATTATCCGGAAATCGTAATACACGTGTGAATACTTAGACCACACTATGTCCCTGGTAAGCCTCTAGTTGACCAGCTCGTTGTGATCAACAGATAGTCATGGTTTCCTGACTATGGACATTGGATGTAGTTGATAACGGGATCACATCATTAGGAGAATGATGTGATGGACAAGACCCAATCCTAAGCATAGCATAAAAGATCGTGTAGTTCGTTTTGCTAGAGCTTTGCAAGTGTCAAGTATCTCTTCCTTCGACCATGAGATCGTGTAACTCCCGGATACCGTAAGAATGCCTTGGGTGTACCAAACGTCACAACGTAACTGGGTGACTATAAAGGTACATTACAGGTATCTCCGAAAGTAGCTGTTGGGTTGACACGAATCGAGACTGGGATCGTATGACGGAGAGGTATCTCTGGGCCCACTCGGTAATGCATCATCATATTGAGCTCAATGTGACCAAGGTGTTGGACACGGGATCATGCATTACGGTACGAGTAAAGTGACTTGCCGGTAACGAGACTGAACAAGGTATTGGGATACCGACGATCGAGTCTCGGGCAAGTAACGTACCGATTGACAAAGGGAATTGCATACAGGGTTTGATCGAATCCTCGACATAGTGGTTCATCCGATGACAACATCGAGGAGCATGTGGGAGCCATCATGGGTATCCAGATCCCGCTGATGGTTATTGACTAAGAGAGTCTCGGTCATGTCTGCATGTCTCCCGAACTCGTAGGGTCTACACACTTAAGGTTCAGTTACGCTAGGATTATAGGGATATGTATATGCAGTAACCCGAATGTTGTTCGGAGTCCCGGATGAGATCCCGGATGTCACGAGGAGTTCCGGAATGGTCCGGAGGTAAAGATTTATATATGGGAAGTCCTGTTTCGGGCATCGGGACAAGTTTCGGGGTTATCGGTATTGTACCGGGACCACCGGAAGGGTCCCGGGGGTCCACCGGGTGGGTCCACCTGTCCCGGGGGGCCACATGGGCTGTAAGGGGGTGCGCCTTGGCCTAATGGGCCAAGGGCACCAGCCCCACATAGGCCCATGCGCCTAGGGTTCAAGGGGGCAAGAGTCCTAGGAGGGTAAGGCACCTCCTAGGTGCCTTGGGGGGAGGGAAAACCCCCCTTGGCCGCCGCACCCCCTAGGAGATTTGATCTCCTAGGGCTGGCCACCCCCCCTTGGCACCCCTATATATAGTGGGGGGAGAGGAGGGACTTCATACCTGAACGCCCTGGCCTTTGGTTGCCTCCTTCTCCCTCCCCAACACCTCCTCCACCTCCATAGTGCTTAGCGAAGCTCTGCCGGAGTACTGCAGCTCCACCAACACCACACCGTCGTGCTGCTGCTGGTGCCATCTCCCTCAACCTCTCCTCCCTTCCTTGCTGGATCAAGAAGGAGGAGACGTGGCTGTTCCGTACGTGTGTTGAACGCGGAGGTGCCGTCCGTTCGGCGCAGGTCATCGGCGATTTGGATCACGTCGAGTACGACTACATCATCACCTTGCAAGCTTCCGCACGCGATCTACAAGTGGTATGTAGATGCAAACTCTCTCCCTAGACTCGTTGCTTAGATGAACTCATAGATGGATCTTGGTGAAACCGTAGGAAAAATTTTAATTTTCTGCAACGTTCCCCAACAGTGGTATCAGAGCTAGGTCTATGCGTAGTTCTCTTTGCACGAGTAGAACACAACTTTGTTGTGGGCATGGATTTTGTCATCTTACTTGCCTCTACTAGTCTTTTCTTGCTCAACGGTATTGTGGGAAGAAGCGGCCCGGACCAACCTTACACGTACACTTACGTGAGACCGGTTCCACCGACTGACATGCACAAGTTGCATAAGGTGGCTGGCGGGTGTCTGTCTCTCCCACCTTAGTTGGAGCGGAATCGATGAACGGGGCCCTTATGAAGGGTAAATAGAAGTTGACAAAATCACGTTGTGGTGATTCGTAGGTAAGAAGAAGTTCTTGCTAGAACCCAATTGCAGCCACGTAAAAGATGCAACAACAATTAGAGGACGTCTAACTTGTTTTTGCAGCGATTGATCATGTGATGTGATATGGCCAGAAGTTGTGATGAATGATGAATTGTGATGTATGAGATCATGTTCTTTGTAATAGGATTCACGACTTGCATGTCGATGAGTATGACAACCGGCAGGAGCCATAGGAGTTGTCATTATTTTTTTGTATGACCTGCGTGTCATTGAATAACGTCATGTAAACTACTTTACTTTATTGCTAAACGTTAGTCATAGAAGTAGAAGTAGTCGTTGGCGTGACAACTTCATGAAGACACGATGATGGAGATCATGATGATGGAGATCATGGTGTCAAGCCGGTGACAAGATGATCATGGAGCCCCGAAGATGAAGATCAATGGAGCTATATGATATTGGCCATATCATGTCACAACTATATAATTGCATGTGATGTTTATTATGTATTATGCATCTTGTTTACTTAGGACGACGGTAGTAAATAAGATGATCCCTTATAAAATTTCAAGAAGTGTTCTCCCCTAACTGTGCACAGTTGCTACAGTTCGTCGTTTCTAAGCACCACGTGATGATCGGGTGTGATGGATTCTTACGTTCACATACAACGGGTGTAAGACAGTTTTACACAGCGAAAACACTTAGGGTTAACTTGACGAGCCTAGCATGTGCAGACATGGCCTCGGAACACGGAGACCGAAAGGTCGAACACGAGTCGTATGGAAGATACGATCAACATGAAAATGTTCACCGACGATGACTAGTCCGTCTCACGTGATGATCGGACACGGGCTAGTCGACTCGGATCGTGTAACACTTAGATGACTAAAGGGATGTCTAATCTAAGTGGGAGTTCATAATTTGATTAGAACTTTATTATCATGAACTTAGTCTAAAACCTTTGCAAATATGTCTTGTAGATCAATGGCCAACGCTAATGTCAACATGAACTTCAACGTGTTCCTAGAGAAAACCAAGCTGAAAGATGATGGCAGCAACTATACGGACTGGGTCCGGAACCTGAGGATCATCCTCATAGCTGCCAGGAAACAATATGTCCTAGAAGGACCGCTAGGTGACGCTCCCGTCCCAGAGAACCAAGACATTATGAATGCTTGGCAGTCTCGCGCTGATGATTACTCCCTCGTTCAGTGCGGCATGCTTTACAGCTTAGAACCGGGGCTCCAAAAGCGTTTTGAGCATCACGGAGCATATGAGATGTTCGAAGAGCTGAAACTAGTTTTCCAAGCTCATGCCCGGGTCGAGAGATATGATGTCTCCGACAAGTTCTACAGTTGTAAGATGGAGGAAAACAGTTCTGTCAGTGAGCACATCCTGAAGATGTCTGGGTTGCACAACCGTACGACCCAGCTGAACATTAACCTCCCAGATGAGGCGGTCATTGACAGAATCCTCCAGTCGCTCCCACCAAGCTACAAGAGCTTTGTGATGAACTACAACATGCAGGGAATGGAAAAGACCATTCCTGAAGTGTTCTCGATGCTGAAGTCAGCAGAGGCTGAAATCAAGAAAGAACATCAAGTGTTGATGGTCAATAAGACCACTAAGTTCAAGAAGGGCAAGGGTAAGAAGAACTTCAAGAAGGACGGCAAAGATGTTGCCGCGCCTGGTAAGCCAGTTACCGGGAAGAAGTCAAAGAATGGACCCAAGCCTGAGACTGAGTGCTTTTATTGCAAGGGGAAGGGTCACTGGAAGCGGAACTGCCCCAAATACTTAGCGGATAAGAAGGCCGGCAACACCAAAGGTATATTTGATATACATGTGATTGATGTGTACCTTACCAGTACTCGTAGTAACTCCTGGGTATTTGATACCGGTGCCGTTGCTCATATTTGTAACTCACAGCAGGAGCTGCGGAATAAATGGAGACTGGCGAAGGACGAGGACGATGCGCGTCGGGAATGGTTCCAGAGTCGATGTGATCGCCGTCGGCACGCTGCCTCTACATTTACCTACGGGATTAGTTTTGAACCTTAATAATTGTTATTTAGTGCCAAGTTTGAGCATGAACATTGTATCTGGATCTCGTTTAATACGAGATGGCTACTCATTTAAGTCTGAGAATAATGGTTGTTCGATTTATATGAGAGATATGTTTTATGGTCATGCTCCGATGGTCAATGGTTTACTCTTAATGAATCTCGAGCGTGATATTACACATGTTCATAGTGTAGATGCCAAAAGATTTAAAGTTGATAACGATAGTCCCACATACTTGTGGCACTGCCGCCTTGGTCACATTGGTGTCAAGCGCATGAAGAAGCTCCATGCCGATGGACTTTTAGAGTCTCTTGATTATGAATCGTTTGACACGTGCGAACCATGCCTCTTAGGTAAAATGACCAAGACTCCGTTCTCCGGAACAATGGAGCGAGCAACCAACTTGTTGGAAATCATACATACCGATGTGTGCGGTCCAATGAGCGTTGAGGCTCGCGGAGGATATCGTTATGTTCTCACTCTCACAGATGACTTGAGTAGATATGGGTATGTCTACTTAATGAAACACAAGTCTGAGACCTTTGAAAAGTTCAAGGAATTTCAGAATGAGGTGGAGAATCAACGTGACCGAAAGATAAAATTCTTACGATCAGATCGTGGAGAATAATACTTAAGTCACGAATTTGGTACACACTTAAAGAAATGTGGAATCGTTTCACAGCTCACGCCGCCTGGAACACCTCAGCGAAACGGTGTGTCCGAACGTCGTAATCGCACTCTATTGGATATGGTGCGGTCTATGATGTCTCTTACCGATTTACCGCTATCATTTTGGGGATACGCTCTAGAGACAGCTACATTCACTTTAAATAGGGCACCGTCTAAATCCGTTGAGACGACACCGTATGAATTATGGTTTGGAAAGAAACCTAAGCTGTCGTTTCTAAAAGTTTGGGGATGCGAAGCTTATGTCAAGAAACTTCAACCTGAAAAGCTCGAACCCAAGTCGGAAAAATGCGTATTCATAGGATACCCTAAGGAAACTATAGGGTATACCTTCTACTTAAGATCCGAAGGCAAGATCTTTGTTGCCAAGAATGGATGCTTTCTGGAAAAAGAGTTTCTCTCGAAAGAAGTAAGTGGGAGGAAAGTAGAACTTGATGAAGTACTACCTCTTGAGCGGGATAGTGACGCAGCACAGGAAACCATTCCTGTGATGCCCAAACCAACTGAAGAGGAAAACCATGATAATGATCAAGGTACTTCGGATCAAGTTACTACTGAACTTCGTAGGTCCACAAGGACACGTTCCGCACCAGAGTGGTACGGCAACCCTGTCCTGGAAATCATGTTGTTAGACAACAATGAACCTTCGAACTATGAAGAAGCAATGACGGGCCCGGATTCCAACAAATGGCTTGAAGCCATGAAATCCGAGATAGAATCCATGTATGAAAACAAAGTATGGACTTTGACAGACTTGCCCGATGATCGGCGAGCGATAGAAAACAAATGGATCTTTAAGAAGAAGACGGACGCGGATGGTAATGTTACCATCTATAAAGCTCGACTTGTCGCTAAGGGTTATCGACAGGTTCAAGGGATTGACTACGACGAGACATTCTCTCCCGTAGCGAAGCTAAAGTCTGTCCGAATCATGTTAGCAATTGCCGCATACTATGATTATGAGATATGGCAGATGGACGTCAAAACAGCATTCCTTAACGGGCATCTTAAGGAAGAACTGTATATGATGCAGCCGGAAGGTTTTGTCGATCCTCAGAACGCTAACAAAGTATGCAAGCTCCAGCGATCCATTTATGGACTGGTGCAAGCATCTCGGAGTTGGAACATTCGCTTTGATGAGATGATCAAAGCGTTTGGATTTATACAGACTTATGGAGAAGCCTGCGTTTACAAGAAAGTGAGTGGGAGCTCTGTAGCATTTCTCATATTATATGTAGATGACATACTCCTGATGGGAAATAATATAGAATTTCTGGACAGCATTAAGGCCTACTTGAATAAGTGTTTTTCAATGAAGGACCTTGGAGAAGCTGCTTATATATTAGGCATCAAGATCTATAGAGATAGATCGAGACGCCTCATAGGTCTTTCACAAAGTACATACCTTGATAAGATTTTGAAGAGATTCAGAATGGATCAGTCCAAGAAGGGGTTCTTGCCTATGTTACAAGGTATGAGACTGAGCTCAGCTCAGTCACCGACCACGGCAAAAGATAAAGAAGAGATGAGTGTCATCCCCTATGCTTCAGCCATAGGATCTATTATGTATGCCATGTTGTGTACTAGACCCGATGAAAACCTTGCCGTAAGTTTGGTAGCAAGATACCAAAGTAATCCCGGCAAGGAACACTGGACAGCGGTCAAGAATATCCTGAAGTACCTGAAAAGGACAAAGGACATGTTTCTCGTTTATGGAGGAGACGAAGAGCTCGTCGTAAAGGGTTACGTCGACGCTAGCTTCGACTCAGATCCGGATGACTCTAAGTCACAAACCGGATACGTGTATATGTTGAATGGTGGAGCAGTAAGCTGGTGCAGCTGCAAGCAGAGCGTCGTGGCAGGATCTACGTGTGAAGTGGAGTACATGGCAGCCTCGGAGGCAGCACATGAAGCGATTTGGGTGAAGGAGTTCATCACCGACCTAGGAGTCATACCCAATGCGTCGGGGCCGATCAAACTCTTCTGTGACAACACTGGAGCTATTGCCCTCGCAAAGGAGCCCAGGTTTCACAAGAAGACCAGGCAGATCAAGCGTCGTTTCAACTCCATCCGTGAAAATGTTCAAGATGGAGACATAGAGATTTGCAAAGTGCACACGGATCTGAATGTCGCAGATCCGCTGGCTAAACCTCTCTCGCGTGCAAAACATGATCAACACCAGAACTCTATGGGTGTTCGATTCATCACAATGTAACTAGATTAGTGACTCTAGTGCAAGTGGGAGACTGTTGGAAATATGCCCTAGAGGCAATAATAAAAGTATTATTATATTTCATTGTTCATGATAATTGTCTTGTATTCATGCTATAACTGTATTATCCGGAAATCGTAATACACGTGTGAATACTTAGACCACACTATGTCCCTGGTAAGCCTCTAGTTGACCAGCTCGTTGTGATCAACAGATAGTCATGGTTTCCTGACTATGGACATTGGATGTAGTTGATAACGGGATCACATCATTAGGAGAATGATGTGATGGACAAGACCCAATCCTAAGCATAGCATAAAAGATCGTGTAGTTCGTTTTGCTAGAGCTTTGCAAGTGTCAAGTATCTCTTCCTTCGACCATGAGATCATGTAACTCCCGGATACCGTAAGAATGCCTTGGGTGTACCAAACGTCACAACGTAACTGGGTGACTATAAAGGTACATTACAGGTATCTCCGAAAGTAGCTGTTGGGTTGACACGAATCGAGACTGGGATTTGTCACTCCGTATGACGGAGAGGTATCTCTGGGCCCACTCGGTAATGCGTCATCATATTGAGCTCAATGTGACCAAGGTGTTGGACACGGGATCATGCATTACGGTACGAGTAAAGTGACTTGCCGGTAACGAGACTGAACAAGGTATTGGGATACCGATGATCGAGTCTCGGGCAAGTAACGTACCGATTGACAAAGGGAATTGCATACAGGGTTTGATCGAATCCTCGACATAGTGGTTCATCCGATGACAACATCGAGGAGCATGTGGGAGCCATCATGGGTATCCAGATCCCGCTGATGGTTATTGACTAAGAGAGTCTCGGTCATGTCTGCATGTCTCCCGAACCCGTAGGGTCTACACACTTAAGGTTCAGTTACGCTAGGGTTATAGGGATATGTATATGCAGTAACCCGAATGTTGTTCAGAGTCCCGGATGAGATCCCGGACGTCACGAGGAGTTCCGGAATGGTCCGGAGGTAAAGATTTATATATGGGAAGTCCTGTTTCGGGCATCGGGACAAGTTTCGGGGTTATCGGTATTGTACCGGGACCACCGGAAGGGTCCCGGGGGTCCACCGGGTGGGTCCACCTGTCCCGGGGGGGCACATGGGCTGTAAGGGGGTGCGCCTTGGCCTAATGGGCCAAGGGCACCAGCCCCACATAGGCCCATGCGCCTAGGGTTCAAGGGGGAAGAGTCCTAGGAGGGTAAGGCACCTCCTAGGTGCCTTGGGGGGAGGGAAAACCCCCCTTGGCCGCCGCACCCCCTAGGAGATTTGATCTCCTAGGGCCGGCCACCCCCCCTTGGCACCCCTATATATAGTGGGGGGAGAGGAGGGACTTCATACCTGAACGCCCTGGCCTTTGGTTGCCTCCTTCTCCCTCCCCAACGCCTCCTCCACCTCCATAGTGCTTAGCGAAGCTCTACCGGAGTACTGCAGCTCCACCAACACCACACCGTCGTGCTGCTTCTGGTGCCATCTCCCTCAACCTCTCCTCCCTTCCTTGCTGGATCAAGAAGGAGGAGACGTGGCTGTTCCGTACGTGTGTTGAACGCGGAGGTGCCGTCCGTTCGGCGCAGGTCATCAGCGATTTGGATCACGTCGAGTACGACTACATCATCACCTTGCAAGCTTCCGCACGCGATCTACAAGTGGTATGTAGATGCAAACTCTCTCCCTAGACTCGTTGCTTAGATGAACTCATAGATGGATCTTGGTGAAACCGTAGGAAATTTTTTAATTTTCTGCAACGTTCCCCAACAAAAAGTGCATTGAATACTATGAGAAGTTGGATGCTTGATAATTGTTTTGAGTTATAAAGGTGGTGATATTAGAGTGTGCTAGTTGAGTAATTGTGAATTTGAGAAATACTTGTGTTGAAGTTTGCAAGTCCCGTAGCATGCACGCATGGTAACCGTTGTGTAACAAATTTGAAACATGAGGTGTTCTTTGATTGTCTTCCTTATGAGTAGCGGTCGGGGACGAGCGATGGTCTTTTCCTACCAATCTATCCCCCTAGGAGCATGCGCGTAGTGCTTGGTTTTTGATGACTTGTAGATTTTTGCAATAAGTATGTGAGTTCTTTATGACTAATGTTGAGTCCATGGATTATACACACTCTCACCCTTCCATCATTGCTAGCCTCTTCGATACCGTGCATTGCCCTTTCTCACCTTGAGAGTGGGTGCAAACTTAGCCGGTGCATCCAAACCCCGTGATATGATACGCTCTGTCACACATAAACCTCCTTATATCTTCCTCAAAACAGCCACCATACCTACCTATTATGGCATTTCCATAGCCATTCCGAGATATATTGCCATGTAACTTTCCACCGTTTCATTTATGACACGCTACATCATTGTCATATTGCTTTGCATGATCATGTAGTTGACATCGTATTTGTGGCAAAGCCACCATGCATAATTTATCATACATGTCACTCTTGATTCATTGCACTTCCCGGTACACCGCCGGAGGCATTCATATAGAGTCATATTTTGTTCTAGTATCGAGTTGTAATCATTGAGTTGTAAATAAATAGAAGTGTGATGATCATCATTAATAGAGCATTGTCCCAAATAAAAAAATAAAGGCCAAAAAAAGAAAATAAAAAGGGGCAATGCTACTATCCTTTTTTTCCACACTTGTGCTTCAAAGTAGCACCATGATCTTTATGATAGAGAGTCTCTTTGTTTTGTCACTTTCATATACTAGTGGGAATCTTTCATTATAGAACTTGGCTTGTATATTCCAACAATGGGATTCCTCAAATGCCCTAGGTCTTCGTGAGCAAGCAAGTTGGATGCACACCCACTTAGTTTCTTTTGTTGAGCTTTCATACATTTATAGCTCTAGTGCATCCGTTGCATGGCAATCCCTACTCTTTGCATTGACATAAATTGATGGGCATCTCCCTAGCCCTTGATTAGCCTCGTCGATGTGAGACTTTCTCCTTTTTTGTCTTCTCCACATAAGCCCTATCATTATTCTATTCCACCCATAGTGCTATATCCATGGCTCACGCTCATGTATTGCGTGAAAGTTGAAAAAAGTTTGAGATTACTAAAGTATGAAACACTTGCTTGGCTTGTCATCGGGGTTGTGCATGATGAGAGCATTCTTGTGTGACGAAAATGGACCATGACCAAACTATATGATTTTGTAGGGATGAACTTTCTTTTGCCATGTTATTTTGAGAACACATGATTGCTTAGTTAGTATGCTTGAAGTATTATTATTTTTATGTCAATATTAAACTTTTGTCTTGAATCTCTCGAATCTGAACATTCATGCCACAATAAAGAAAATTACATTGAGAATTATGCTAGGTAGCATTCCACATCAAAAATTCTGTTTTTATCATTTATCTACTCGAGGACGAGCAGGAATTAAGCTTGGGGATGCTTGATACGTCTCCAACGTATCTATAATTTTTGATTGTTATATGCTATTATATTATCTGTTTTGGATGTTCATGGGCTTATTTATACACTTTTATATTATTCTTGGGACTAACCTACTAACCCAAGGCCCAGTGCAAATTGTTTTTTTCCTATTTCAGTGTTTCGCAGAAAAGGAATATCAAATGGAATGAAACCTTCGGGAGAGTTATTTTTGGAACAAACGTGATCCAGGGGTTGGAGTGGACATCAAGCAACCAACGAGGAGGCCACGAGGCAGGGGGGCACGCCTACCCCACTGGGCGCGCCCTCCACCCTCGTGGGCCCCTCATGGCTCCACCAACCTACTTCTTCCTCCTAGATATGTCCACATACCCTGAAAGCATCCAGGAGCACCACGAAACACTATTTCCACCACCGCAACCTTCTGTACCAAAGAGATCCCATCTAGGGGCCTTTTCCGGAGCTCCTCCGGAGGGGGCATCGATCATGGAGGGCTTCTACATCAACACCATAGCCTCTCCGATGATGTGTGAGTAGTTTACCTCAGACCTTCGTTTCCATAGTTATTAGCTAGATGACTTCTTCTCTCTCTTTGGATCTCAATAAAATGTTCTTCTCGATCTTCTTGGAGATCTATTTGATGTAACTCTTTGCGGTGTGTTTGTCAAGATCCGCTGAATTGTGGGTTTATGATCAAGTTTATCTATGAATAATATTTGATTCTTCTTTGAAATCTTTTATGTATGATTGGTTATCTTTGCAAGTCTCTTCAAATTATTGGTTTGGTTTGGCCTACTAGATTGATCTTTCTTGCTATGGGAGATGTGCTTAGCTTTGGGTTCAATCTTGTAGTGTCCTTTCCCAGTGACAGCAGGGGCAGCAAGGCACGTATTGTATTGTTGCCATCGAGGATAAAAAGATGGGGTTTATATCATATTGCTTGAGTTTATCCCTCTACATCATGTCATCTTGCCTAATGCAATTACTCTGTTCTTATGAACTTAATACTCTAGATGCATGCTGGATAGTGGTCGATGTGTGGAGTAATAGTAGTTGATGTAGAATCGTTTCAGTCAACTTGTCGCGGATGTGATGCCTATATACATGATCATGCCTAGATATTCTCATAATTATTCACTTTTCTATCAATTGCTCGACAGTAATTTGTTCACCCACCGTAATACTTATGCTATCTTGAGAGAAGCCACTAGTGAAAACTATGGCCCCCGGGTCTATCTTTTATCATATAAGTTTTCAATCTATTTTATTTTGCAATCTTTACTTTCAATCTATATCATAAAAGTACCAAAAATATTTATCTTATTATTATCTCTATCAGATCTCACTCTTGTACGTGACCGTGAAGGGCTTGACAACCCCTTTAATGCGTTGGTTGCGAGGTTCTTATTTGTTTGTGTAGGTACGAGGGACTTGCGTGTAGTCTCCTACCGGATTGATACCTTAGTTCTCAAAAACAGAGGAAATACTTACGCTACTTTGCTGAATCACACTTTCCTCTTCAAGGGAAAACCAACGCTGTGCTCAAGAGGTAGCAAGGAGGATTTCTGGCGCCGTTGCCGGGGAGATCTACGCACAAGTCAAGGGTGATGCAGCAAAGTAGTGTAAGTATTTCCCTCGGTTTTTTAGAACCAAGATATCAATCCAGTAGGAGACTACACGCAAGTCCCTCGTACCTAGACAAACAAATAAGAAGCTCGCAACCAACGCGATAAAGGGGTTGTCAATCCCTTGACGGTCACTTATGAGAGTGAGATCTGATAGATATAATAATAAGATAAATATTTTTGGTATTTTTATGATATAGATTGAAAGTAAAGATTGCAAAATAAAATAAATGGGAATCTTATACGATAAAAGATAGACCCGGGGGCCATAGGTTTCACTAGTGGCTTCTCTCAAGATAGCATAAGTATTACGGTGGGTGAACAAATTATTATCAAGTAATTGATAGAAAAGTGAATAATTATGAGAATATCTAGGCATGATCATGTATATAGGCATCACGTCCGCGACAAGTAGACCGAAACGATTCTGCATCTACTACTATTACTCCACACATCGACCGCTATCCAGCATGCATCTAGAGTATTAAGTTCATAAGAACAGAGTAATGCATTAGGCAAGATGACATGATGTAGAGGGATAAACTCAAGCAATATGATATAAACTCCATCTTTTTTCCTCGATGGCAGAAATACAATATGTGCCTTGCTGCCCCTGCTGTCACTGGGAAAGGACACCGCAAGATTGAACCCAAAGCTAAGCACTTCTCCCATTGCAATAAAGATCAATCTAGTAGGCCAAACCAAACTGATAATTCGAAGAGACTTGCAAAGATAACCAATCATACATAAAAGATTTCAGAGAAGAATCAAATATTGTTCATAGATAACTTGATCATAAACCCACAATTCATCGGATCTCGACAAACACACCACAAAAAGAGTTACATCAAATAGATCTCCAAGAAGATCGAGGAGAACATTGTATTGAGATCCAAAGAGAGAGAAGAAGCCATCTAGCTAATAACTATGGACCCGAAGGTTTGTGGTAAACTACTCACACATCATCGGAGAGGCTATGGTGTTGATGTAGAAGCCCTCTGTGATCGATTCCCCCTTCGGTGGAGCTCCGAAAAAGGCCCCAAGATGGGATCTCTTGGGTATAGAAGGTTGCAGCGGTGGAAATAGGGTTTCGTGGTGCTCCTGGACGTTTTCGGGGTATATGGATATATATAGAAGGAAGAAGTAGGTCGGTGGAGCTACGAGGGACCCACGAGGGTGGGGGCGTGCCTTCCAGCCTCGTGACCTCCTCGTTGATTTATTGACGTCTACTCCAAGTCCCTTGGATCACATTTGTTCCAAAAATAACTATTCCGAAGGTTTCATTCCGTTTGGATTCCGTTTGATATTCCTTTTCTGTGAAACATTGAAATAGGCAAAAAAACAACAATTTGCACTAGGCCTTGGGTTAGTAGGTTAGTCCCAAAAATAATATAAAAGTATATAAATAAGCCCATTAACATCCAAAACAGATAATATAATAGCATGGAACAATCAAAAATTATAGATACGTTGGAGACGTACCATGTAACGGTCCCACGACTTCGTTTTTGTCCCATTTTCTGCCGACGGTCATTGAGGTCGGGGAGGCTCAATATGGCTCAGTTCCTCTTGGTAAATGTCAATATATAAATGCTGAATTTTCACTATCGAATGCACTCCCTCTCCATGTCCACCAGTGCATCATCATAATGGAACCAGATGGCGCGGTCGCTGTCGGTGTCAAAACCGGTGGATCTCGGGTAGGGGGTCCCGAACTGTGCGTCTAGGCCGGATGGTAACAGGAGGCAAGGGACACGAAGTTTTAGCCAGGTTCGGGCCCTCTCGATGGAGGTAAAACCCTACATCCTGCTTGATTAATATTGATGATATGGGTAGTACAAGAGTAGATCTACCACGAGATCGGAGAGGCTAAACCCTAGAAGCTAGCCTATGGTATGATTGTTGTTGTGAATGTTGTCCTACGGACTAAAACCCTCTGGTTTATATAGACACCGAAGAGGGTTAGGGTTACACAAAGTCGGTTACAATGGTAGGAGATCTACATATCCGTATCGCCAAGCTTGCCTTCCACGCCAAGGAAAGTCCCTTCCGGACACGGGACGAAGTCTTCAATCTCGTATCTTCATAGTCCAGGAGTCCGGCTGAAGGTATAGTCCGGCTATCCGAACACCCCCTAATCCAGGACTCCCTCAGTATCCCCTAAACCAGGTTACAATGACGACGAGTCCGGCGCGCAGATTGTCTTCGGCATTGCAAGGCGGGTTCCTCCTCCAAGTACTTCATAGAAGATTTTGAACACAAAGATAGTGTCCGGCTCTGCAAAATAAGTTTCCTCATATTGGCATAGAGAGAATAACATTTACAAATATCTAATCTGCTGACGTATTCCGTAGTGTGACACACCATAGCCAAGCCTTTATGCGAGTCGTTTTATTATCCCACCTCAGCGCGTCATGCGAGGCGGTTTCCTTGGCACGTCTTGTTAAAGTAGAGATCGTGTCCCCTTATCCCGGGATTCTCATCAATACGGGGGTGGGTAACCCAACCGCTTCTAGGACTCCTAGATTATAGGCAAGTCCAAACGGACACGGAGAGGACGCTTGATATTCACCCTCTTTATAAAGGGACAAGGCTTTTATTTTTCCCTCCCGTGCTCAATCGAATCCTTCCCCCACCTCAAGCTCAAATGCCCAAAGTTCAGGTCAGGTGCCCCGAACCTTCAGTCATGTCCGGATCTAGCCTTCAAGGCCGATGGGTGCCTTCCTCCGTCACGAAAGAAGACATCAAAAAGTTGAGGGAGGCCAGATATCTGACCGCTGAGATTTTGCATCGGCTGCCTCCCCGAGGGCAGGCCGTTCCCACCCCCAAACCCAACGAGAACGTCGTGTTCGTCTCCCACTTCCTCCGAGGTCTAGGCCTTGCTCTGGATCTTTTCGTCAGGGGTTTGATGTTTTATTACGGGCTAGACTTCCATGATCTAGCTCCGGGCTCCTTTCTTCATATCACGACATTTATTGTCGTGTGCGAGGCCTTCCTCCGGGTTATCCATCACTTTGGCCTATGGCTCAAGACCTTTGAAGTAAAGCCGAAGATGATCGAGGGGAAACATGCAGCGTGTGGAGGTGCCTCAATACGCAAGATGACGGGAGCTCCGCAGCCCAAAGGTTCCATCCGAGAGGTGTCTGAATTGTGGCAGCAGGAGTGGTTCTACATCATGGCTCCTCGAAGTGCCAAGTGGGCGGCCGCCCCTGTTTTCCGCTTGGGCCCTCCACCACAACTGATGTCATGGATCAGCAGAGGTCTGAGCTGGGGTCCAGCCAAGGACGTGCCTATACTGCAAAGCCGCATTCGAGATCTCTTCAATGGAGATTTCAGTTTGGTTGCGGTAATACAAGTTATGCTGGTTCGTCAAGTCCAGCCTTGCAAACGTCGGCCTCTTCACCTGTGGGAGTTCAATCCCGAGGGACCGCGTGTCATTCAAAATTTTCTCGGCCTGACGCACGAGGAGATGTACAAGTCATTCTTCGGACCTCAGGTGGAGTGTCCGGAAATCATCGAGGACGTGGGCCTGAGTAGTAACCGCGCCGCCGAACAGGTAAGGCATCTTCCGGCCGAACATACTATCTCTCCTTTGTTACGAAGTTATTTCTGAGAGTTTGCTTTTTGACCAGGACTGGCTAACAAAGGCGAAGTTGATTCGGTGTTCGGCCTCCCTCCCTGAGGGTTTGGAAAATCTGGTATTGGAAAAGATGCTCCAGACCGCACCTTGCCCGGAGCTCTTGAAGGAAGTTATTGTGGAGGATAATACGGGCGGACACAGGCCCCCAACGCTGCCCATTCTAACCAAGGGAGTGAGCGTCTCCATGAAGGAAGACGGCCAGAAGAGGAAAAGGACTGCGCCCGGGGATTCGGAAGCCGAAGCTTCCAAACGAGAGAAGAAGTCTCCCACAGAGGGTCCTACCTTGGGGGGCGCTATTGCCGCACAAAGTCCGCGGGGGGATCAATTCTCCCGCGAGTCGTAAGTGACCCGAAATACTTTAATAGTACAGATATGCCATCCTTTTATTCTGAGAAAATAACCACCACATATATCTTTGCAGTTCGGGCCTTAGCCCCTCTCAAATGAGCTCGTCTTCGGGGGATCTTCTTCCAGAGATGATGGAGAGTGAAATGCCTCCCCCGGACTCCTCCGCTCCGGAAGTGGGCGACCCTGAAGTGTCGTCACGGAGGGCCTCTCCGAGTCCGGTGAGGCCAGAAGATAATCCCATTGACCCCCGAAGCTCCCAGTGTCCGGCTCCCGAAGAGAGCAGACAAAAGAGTCTAGCACTGTCTAGTGTGCGATCGGATGTTCTGAGGGAGTTGGTGGGGCGAGCGGCCATCTCAGATGAACACCATGTGCTGATGAATACGGTGATGGAGAGAATATCGTCCACCGAAAGCGGATTGCATGAAGCTTTTATGAGTCTACTGACAGGCTTTGAGGTACGTAAAAGAATGTATGATAGTCCTGCACATGCTAGGTGTGCCCTGTGTAGATAGTAGCCCCTGAGACTCTGGTTGTCGTCGGAAACGACGACGAACAGAGGATCATATTCCCAGGTAATAACCATACTGCCTCTATGTGCAGGTGATGGAAGCTCTGGTGGCTAGCCGGACTAGCGAGTTTGCCCATTTAGAATGGTAGTTGGATGCGGCAGACGCCGACATCGAGCTTGTTAACAAAAGGCTTGACGAGGCACAGGGTAAGTGTCATTATCTAGTAAACGCCACATAGGAAGATCAGCATGATGCCAGTATCTTTAATATGCTGTGACTGCAGATGGAGCTTCCACTATTGAAGCCTTGCAGGCAGAACTTGCCCGAGCCAAGGAACAAGCGAGGTTGGGTAATGCGACTGCTTTGAAGGCGGCCGAAGAGTTGCAAGCCGAGAAGGCCACGCATGGCGAGAGCCAAGACAAGATGGCCAAGATGGCCATAGAATTAAAAGCCGCCGCCGACCATTGCCGGGTTCTTGAAAAGGAAAACCAAGCGAAGGCATCGGACCTTGAGAAGGCTGTTGCAACGAGAAAGGACCTCCACTCTGCTATGAGGGCAAAGAAGGAGGAGCTGCGGTAAGCCGGGGATATTGTAGCTGGGAAATCCTTTATGTTGCGGAGGAAGTTTGGAGATCCACGGTATGCCCCTCTAGATCGGCTGTGGAGTTCGGAGGATGTATATATGGATTTGGCGGTGAGCGCTGCCGATGCGGCCAAGTATTTCCAGGGTCAGACGGACCATGAAGTAGACCAGCTGTTTTGGAGACAATTCCTTTCTCCCGAGCGTCCGCTTTCATTGACTGACCAATTATCCGAATGGGCCGAACTAAATAGGTTGTCCGGACTCTCCATGAGGTCTGTTGTGGATCAGCTATGGCCGGAAATTTCAAAACCGAACAGCTATTTCAACTTGGTGCAGTAGTTCCTTGATGTGGTGCCACGCATTAATGCGATGAAGAGGTCGGCGTGCATAGAGGACGCATGGATGGCCTTTGCCCGTGTCAAAGCATACTAGGCGGAGATGGATGCTACCACTGTTGCAGCGCGGGATTCGGCCATAGGTCGAAGGGCTGCTGAGCACTACTTTGAAGAAGTTCTTGAGGGTGCTTGTTTGATAGAGACCCAGTGCTCAAAAAATATTATGTTTGAGTGATATGTAATCTCATTGTAAGCGAAATGCTTTTATAAATTTTTATAAGGCTATTTTTATACTTTTGCCTGAAAGTAATATGATGCCTCCTGGGCGGCCGTTTATGTATACATGTGTATAACCTGAAAGATTGCAGTCGTCGGCTTCAACCCTCACGCATATAATGCGGAGGTGCTCGCAAAAACACGCGTTCACACTTAACCCAACGTCTTGGTCCTATTAAGGAGGTGATAGCGGAACGAGCGAGGTAACCGGACTATAATGCTGTAGCACTTTCACTTAGCCATAGGAGTTTGATAGTGGGGCTACTAAATAGCCCCTGGTGGCTCCGCACTTTCCCGATCCCGGGGTGCATACATGCCTAGCTGGAAAACGGCCCTTCGTTAAGGCGGAGGAATTCTAATATTCCAACAGGTCATCAAGTGGTTGACCAGTCTCACGCTATATCATGACAGTCACTTTTCGGCTTTCTCTACTGAGGTGCTCGTCCGAATGAACCAGGGCACAATCGCAGTAGTTCTCTTGGTGCTACCTTAGCCGGTAAAGCAGAACGTAAGGCACCAAAACACAGGAGCCGGGCAAACCCAACATTTAACCAAAGACAATGATTCGGAGCTGATGCATATAAGGCCAAACTCACGACGCCGAACACTCCCTAAGGTATTCGGTCTTAGTGGTATAAACCAGGCCTAAATAATGGCCTTTCTATGAAGCCCCTTGTGTCCAGGTACGTGCATTGTTCTGGCGTGGCCACATGCCAAGACGTCAGCATCCTTCTCAATGGTGGATATGTATCAACAAGAGACAATAAAAATGGTTTACGCAGGGTCTTAATCTAAAAAGAATCCTTGGAGTGGGTCCCTGATGCACGTCTGCGCCTGTGTCTCCGTTGAGCCGTATCCTGGACGGTGTAGCACGATGATCGTCTGTAAAAGAGAGGAATTTAGGTGAAAAAGTTGTCGTGCAAAAAGATAGTTTTTTAAGGAAACCATGTATAATTCAAGATGAGGAGAAATTGCCACTTGTCTGCGCGTGTTGAGCCCCTTGTATTGACAAATAGGGGTGTGGCCATTTATTCGGTATAAGTAGCGGCGCCGGACTCGATTAGTTGTGTCTGAGGTCTTGACGACCTATTGGATGCTTTCGCTGGTCCGGGCACCTTTAGTGTGCATCTGCCAAGGCAGCCTCACTCTCTTCGGCGCGCAGAGATCGCTTGATATTTCCATGCACTGAAATGATGCCACGTGGACCGGGCATCTTGAGTGTGAGGGAGCATAGTGTGGTATTGCATTAAAGCGAGCAAAAGCTTCGCGTCCGAGCAGTGCTTGATAGCCACTTTGAAATGGAGCGATGTGGAAGGTTAAATGCTCGCGACGGAAGTTATCGGGGGAGCCGAATATAACCTGTAGTAGGAGGGAGCCCGTACAACGAGCGCCTGGGCCTAGCATTACTCCTTTAAAGGTAGTATTGCTATGGCGAATTTGTGTTGGGTCTAACCCCATCCCGCGGATTGTATCCTAATATATTAGGTTTAGGCTGCTGCCACCGTCCATCAAGACTCGTGTGAAGTGATATCCGCCAATTACTGGGTCTAATACCAGGGCAGCCCATCCTGCGTGTCGGATACTTGCTGAGTAATCACGATGGTCAAAAGTGTTCGGTTGAGATGACCAGTGGCAGGACTTTGCGGTGACAAGCACTTGGGTATATTTTCCTGGGAGTGCCGTGTTGTTTTTTCCCTTGATCACGTGTAACATGTTTACTGTTTTGACTTCTGGTGGAAATTTCTTTTGTTCCCCCGTGTCTTGCTTGGGAGGCTCGTCCTCGTCTTCACTTGGTGTATCCTCCCCCTTGTGTACGGCGTTGAGCTTGCCGGACTGCTTGAAGACCCAACATTCTCTGTGGGTATGATTAGCAGGTTTACCAGGGGTATTATGGATCTGACATACTTGGTCCAGAATTTTGTTGAGGCTAGACAGTTCATCCCTGGTGCCTTTAGGGGGCGGCTTTTGACCTGGCCGAGAGCTTTTGAATCCGGCATTTACTGTCGTGCCCTTCGTGATGTCTTCTTTATTCCGGCGTTTGTTATTGCTATTGCACTGTGATTTCTCGTTTCCATCTCTAACTTCAGATGTACTGGGGTCGCTGGTACTGCATCTGGCTAGCCAGCTGTCCTCACCCGCGCAAAAGTGGGTCATGAGGTTTGTTAATGCGGCCATCGTTCTCGGCTTATTTTGGCCGAGGTGTCTGGCGAGCCATTCGTCACGGACGCTATGCTTGAAAGCTGCCAAGGCTTCGGCATCCGGACAGTCGACAATCTGGTTCTTTTTAGTAAGAAACCTGTTCCAAAGCTTTCGGGCTGACTCTCCGGGCTGTTGAGTTATATGACTCAAATCGTCCGCGTCCGGAGGTCGGACATAAGTCCCTTGAAAATTTGCCCGAAAGGCATCTTCGAGCTCTTCCCAACTTCCAATGGAGCTTTCGGGGAGGCCTTTGAGCCAGTGATGAGCTGGCCCTTTGAGCTTGAAGGGTAAGTACTTGATGGCGTGGAGATCATCTCCTCGAGCCATATGGATATGAAGGATATAGTCCTCAATCCAGACCCCAGGGACTGTTGTTCCGTCGTATGCCTCTATGTTTATGGGCTTGAATCCCTCTGGAAATTCATGGTCCAGCACCTCATCGGTGAAACATAGGGGTTGTGCGGCACCCCTGTAGCTGGGTGTACCGCGTTGTTCGGATGTTTGTTGTGTTGCATTGTATGCTGGGGCACGCTTGCGTGGTCCATAGATGGATCTTGTTGCGCCGTCCTTTGGGTGTGAGCCCTCGCATGGGTCGCGTGTTGTATTGTGAGTGGCGTTATATGCCGCTCTGTGTTGATAGAGGGGTCATCTATCCGACCAGGTGGCTGCTTTGATATTTGGTTGTGGGGGGGTCTGAGGCCTCCTCATCGAATTCAGGTAGCAGCTTCCGCTTTGGGTAGCTCTTGGAGGGGCGATTGTCGCTGTACATCGCTGCTGTGTTGAGTATTTTACTCCATCTGATGTGGAGTGTGTCTTGCGCAACCTTGAGCCTTTGCTTCTGCTTTTTCAGACTCCTCGCGGTGGCAACAAGCCTTTTACGGGCAGTCTGCTGCTCTGAGTGCCTGTCCGGCATTATGTCGTCTGGACCATTATCCTTGATAGGATTTGTTTATTCGGTTTGATTTTCCGGATTGCGTTGTCCGGCAGCGGTTCGCCCTACTCCAGCGCTGGGTCTATGTGATTGCTATTTCTGTCGAGGCGGGATTTGGGGCGGCGCTTGCGTCACCGCTTTGACTGCTTTTCGAGGGAACAAGCCTTTGATGCGTCCTTTCACTCCTCATCGTCATCTTTTGGTGCGTCCACCATGTATACGTCATATGATGAGGTGGCGTTCCAGGGCCCAATAGGCACTGGTTCTTCATCGTCTCCTTCATCGGCGTCCATACCGTCGATGTCTTCGGAGTCGAAGTCAGGCATGTCGGTTAAATCGTCGACAGTGGCTACAAAGTGGGTGGTGGGTGGGCTTTGAATTTCTTCATCGTCCGTATCCCAATCTCGCCGACCGTAGTCCGGCCAGGGCTCTCCTGATAAAGAGAGAGACTTTAGTGATTTCATAATATCGCCAAAGGGCGAGTGCTGAAAGATGTCCGCGGCAGTAAACTCCATGATCGGCGCCCAATCGGATTCGATCGGCAGAGGCGCGAATGGTTCGGAGTCCGGAGAGGAGTCCGGCTCCTTGGAATCACGAGTCTCGCGGAGTGCGGGGCTGGTGTTCGGCCCGATCGCCATTAGGATCGCAGCCCCCGAGGCGGCGTCCAACCACCCATCCTCGATCGGCGCAGTTGGCTCTGAATTAAGGGTCAAAGCCGATGCGGGTGCGGCCTTCAGGGCACTGTTAGGCGGCAGAGCTAGATCATGCTCATCGTAGCAGTGCCGCGTGCTCGACAGTGGCTCGAATCCGTCGAAGATCAAGTCCTCGCGGATGTCAGCCGTGTAGTTTAAACTTCCCAATCTGACCTGACGGCTAGGGGCATAGCTTTCGATCTGCTCCAAATGGCCAAGTGAATTGGCCCGCAGTGCAAAGTTGCCGAAGACAGAGATCTGTCCGGGGAGACAAGTTTCACCCTGGACCGCGTCACTATCGATGATCGTAGGAGCCATCAAGCCTGACGGCGACGACACAGAGGAACTCTCAATGAAAGCACCAATGTCGGTGTCAAAACCAGCGGATCTCGGGTAGGGGGTCCCGAACTGTGCGTCTAGGTTGGATGGTAACAGGAGGCAAGGGGCACGAAGTTTTACCTAGGTTCAGGCCCTCTTGATGGAGGTAAAACCCTATGTCCTGCTTGATTAATATTGATTATATGGGTAGTAGAAGAGTAGATCTACCATGAGATCGGAGAGGCTAAACCCTAGAAGCTAGCCTATGGTATGATTGTTGTTGTGAATGTTGTCCTACGGACTAAAACCCTCCGGTTTATATAGACACCGGAGAGGGTTAGGATTACACAAAGTCGGTTACAATGGTAGGAGATCTACATATCAGTATCGCCAAGCTTGCCTTCCACGCCAAGGAAAGTCCCTTCCGGACACGGGACGAAGTCTTCAATCTCGTATCTTCATAGTCCAGGAGTCCGGCTGAAGGTATAGTCCGGCTATCCGAACACCCCCTAATCCAGGACTCCCTCAGTCGCTCTCCTTTGCCAACGCCTACTCCGTGACAGTCTCCTCAAAGGATTGGCCCAGTTGACGGTCGAGGCGTAGGCGGCATAGCGCTCATCCAATGTCTCCTTAACAATAAAGCGATGGGGATATGTCCTGCATGGTCAAAGCATTTTACACACATACGGGATCTGCACGTAGCCACGCTCGACATCCCAAATAACGTCATTCCAAATCTGACCACTAATAGAGGAGGGCAATGGCGATGATATGGCACTCGGTTACCTCTACTCTGGTGGCGAATGATCTCGTCCTCTACCAAAGTGCCGAGTCCGACATCCAGTCCCAGGCGCCTCCTCGAGAATAAACCATCTTGGCAGGCAAGGAAGCAGGGAACCATACACGTGCAACATGGTCTGGATGGACCAAGGGGCCCGAGCCCACCGACAATCCGCCCCGTGTCATGCAATCCTAGGCCAACTAGATATACAAGGCGGACTAGGTCGGAGGAGACATTCTAGACATACATAGTGCTAGAATTTTCCCTCAGTGATCTTCTTACTCCTCTCCTCCGTCACGTAGGAGGCTGTAATCCAAGTATCAGTTCTCTCTGATGACCTCTTGGATCATGAGTGAGCAACCCAACAATACAAACACCAAAGGATGAGGATGGTCTTACTTCCTCTAGGAGGGCCTGGACTTGGGTGAAACCTTATCAATGCGATCCACGGATCACCAATGAGCAACCCAAAAATACATACATCAAAGTAGGACTAGGGTATTTCTTCTTTCAGGAGGGCTCGAATCTAGGTAAATCCTTGTCCCGTGCTTTACCATCCCGATCCGCTACTTGCGCGCCCCTCCAAACAAATCAGCCGTCCCATGAAGACACTGTTGATATGAAGCACCGACAAGTGGGATCCTCCCGGCCAGCTTGCAGCGCGTCGCAGTGATCCACTCCTCCTCGACGTGAGGGCGACATCCTTATTCTCTGCCTCCTTGGATAGGATCCGGTCCTCCGTCGAGAGAAACACCCAGTTCAGCGGTTGGGGAAGTGGCATGGCGATGAGAAGGCAAGTGGGGGTTGTGGGCGATGGTGAGGGAGTTGGGGGATGTGGGCTTTTCAGAGGGGACAGTGGCCTTTTGTAACAGTGGACAGAGGAAAAATTGGGTGAGAAATATGACGGGAATGGCCACATGCAATTGGCATGCGACGACTGCCAATAACCGGCACCGCTTCCTGGGGCGTTGAGTGTTTGCTCGTTTGCGCCATTGGCAGGAGAGGAGGTGGGCTACACAGGATGTTGAGAAGGGGTGGGAGGGTGAAACTTCCCACCGTATGAGCGGATCCCGGATGGCCTACCCTCCAAACCAAGCCTCACAACCTTCAATACATGTAGGGTCATGAGCTCGACATAGAGCGCATGGTGATCCGTGGTCCTATGCACCGACGGAGCTACAACAAGGCTAGATAGGCCGTGGCCTGCCCAGGACTGAAGGAAAAAACATTTTACAGGAAGCCCAGACCATAACATTGCAATTTGGTCACACACTTTGTAGTGTATGGCCCGCCCAATCTTTTTATGGTAGCTCCGCTACTGGTCCTATAGCCAAACTGTTAAGCACCCTTTTGATCAAAATCACCATACGAACGATTATTATGCTGATCATGACGACTCTCTTACGCCTCCTACTCTGATTTCTACGTATACTAATGTAAAAAGTATATGAATGGTGTACAAGTGCGACTGTAGTGACATTTATTTTACTGAATAGTATGGCTGAAAAAATTGACTGTTCCTGGAGGGGGTCACGGTGCCAGCAATTCAGTGAGATTTTATTATTTGGATGAAAAAGGGTTTTCCCCCGCTTTATATTATAAAGCACCAACCACATAACAGAGTATGGTAGCAAGGTTTCGTCAAACTGATCCAATAACATAAAAATAACAAAAGGTTCCAAGGTCTTGCTGGGGGAACATCACAACAAACCCCTCAAATAAAAGAGAAACTAATCTGGCTCCGGCGGAGGCAGAGGGAGCCGGGGTTGGAGCGGAGGGGTGAGTTGAGAGGCGGAGGCACGCATGTCGGTGATCATCTTGTCAATGGAGAGACGGTCTTGGCACTTGCTAAGCGGCCTCCAAAGCTGTAAAAAGCCACACAATTTGTAAATGGCATCAGGGACAGAACAAAGCGGGCATAAGCCATCGGATGGGACATTTCTCTTGAGCACCTCAGTGCCTGTAGAAAGGCGCCCAAACACTAGTTGCCTTAGGAAGATTCTAATCTTCAGAGGCAGTTTGATCTCCCAAAGGAGATTTAGCTGTGCCAGTCCCGGAGTGGGTACAATCGCCCGATAGAGCGATTTGGAGGAGAATCATCCCGATGGCTCGAGGCACCAACGCGTTGTGTCCGGTCCGAGTACCGGGGTTTGAAGGGCAATGCACGCAATGAGGTCCTCCCAGAGGTCCCGCTCATCCGGCCCGAAGGTACGCCGAAATGCGATATTGCCCAAATCCATAAGGGCCGACTCAACAGAAAAATTCGGGTTGGCACAAATGATGAAAAAGGGCTTGGAACCGCACTGCAAAGGGCTGGATGCCCGACCATCTATCTAGCCAAAATAGTGTGGTTATGCTGGTTCCAACCGAGATGGAGGACCCAATACGAAGGACCGGCAATAGTTTTTTGACTATGTACTGCAACAACAGCCTCACAGTGCTTTATTAGAAAAATAATAGGTCTACATAATTATAGAGAACCAGAAAGCAAAGAAAAGAAATACTTACAAGAGATCTATGAGAGAGAGGCTATCAAGGAGACTAGGCTATCCTTATATTTACATTTGATTCTATGAGCTAATAAGGAAATATCATGTATGAAGTTCCTCCTCCAAGAAATGAAGGTAGGTCTCTCATTTCTAAAGATTTTCCCATTCCGTTGAGTCCAGATGTTCCAAGTAGCAGTAAACACCACCTTAGTGAAGAAAGGATAACCAAAATCCCTCCTAGCAGCAAGAGCCATGTCATATGTATTCTGGTTGCGTTGAGCTTTCCAAAGGACCGGCAATAGTTGGGCAATTGTCTACCAGAACATAGCCCACCGATCTCTGTGCAAACGCCAAGCCCTGACCACGTAAATACTTTGCCTTGATGATATCAATCCAAAGACCATCCTCACCAGAGGAGATCCTCCATAGTCATTTGGCTAGGAGGGCTATGTTCATCCGCTTGGATGAGATAACACCAAGCCACCCTTGGTCCTTGGGCTTGCATATCTCTGTCCACTTCACCATATGGTACTTCTGCTTATTGTTCTTCCCTGCTCAGAAAAACATGGGCAGGTACTTGGCAATATCCTGATGAAGGCATTCATTTCAACTATAGAATCCCATGAGGTACATCAATGGGCTAGTTAGCGAGGAGTTGATGAGGATGACCCAAGCCGCCTTGTAGAGCCATCTCCATTGCCATGGCTCCACTCGGTATTGGAGCCTAAACACCAATGACAGAAGGTCCCTCGTTAGTATGCGGGAGTCACTAATGGGCATTCCCGAGTATGTCATCGAAAAGGAGCCTAATCGACAATTGAGCCAATTAGCAATACTATGCTTCTCCTTGTTGGAGTACCCCAAGATCATGACCTCGCTCTTATTGAAATTAATCGTTAGGCTGGACATCTCCTGGAAGCAAAGTAACAGGAATTTGAGGTGTTGGATGTCTGCATTAGACCTCTCTACCATCAAAATCGTGTCATCCGCATATTGGAGGTGGGTAATACCTCCACCCGGTAGGAGATGCGAACATATTCTCGTAAGATATCTGGCATGCTTGGCCAGGTCTAATGTGGCAGCAAGGGCATCCACAACTAGGTTAAATAGGAAGGGGGATAGAGGGCACCTTTGACGCACTCCCTGCGCTATTTGAAAGTAGGGTCCCACCTCCCCATTTGTGTTCATGACCGACCAGCCGCTCACCACTAGTTGCATCACCCTTGCAATCCAGTGCGGAGAAAAACCTTTCTTATACGTTACCTCCCGAAGGAAGGACCAATGTACCATGTCGTAAGCCTTGTGAAACTCAATCTTGAAGAAGACCGCTTTTAGATGCTTCCTCTTGACCTCATGAATAACCTCATGTAGCACCAGGATCCCATCTAGGATGTACCACCCTCTAACAAACGCGGTCTGGTTTGGATGGGTAATATGGGGAGCCAGCAGGGCCGCCCTATTGGCATACCCTTTGGTGAAGATCCGAAATACCACATTGATCACTATGATAGGCCAGAATTCCGGATACCCGTCGCTGCCGGAACTTTCAGAATCAAATATATAACTCCATAGTTCAACCGAGAAAGGTCTAGGACCCCTTGTGCAAATTCTCGAAATAGTGCAAGGATGTCATCCTTGATCGATTACCAGAAGACTTGGAAGAACCAGAGAGGAAGCCCGTCCGGCCCTGGAGGCGATGAGGGATTCATCCCTTTTATGATGTTCGCAACCTCCTCGTCGCTGAACTCCTCCAGGAGCATGTTATTTTTCTCAATTGAGACCCGTTTGGACTCCTCCCAAACTGGGCCAGCTAATGTCGTGCCACTACGTTGCCACGCAGCAAATAGGGATTTATAAAATCCGTCGACATGTTCCCGCACTTCCTCTGGGTCTTGGATCAACTGATCCCCTTCCCATAGAAAAGGGATCGTGCATTGCCGCCGACGGCAGTTGGCAATAGCCTGGAAGTACGCCGTGTTGGCATCTCCAAAGAGAACCCAATTCATGGAGCCACGTCGGCGCCAATATTCCTCTTTCGTTCGGTAGATCTCCAGCAATTCATCCTTCAGATTGTAGTGGAGTGCCCACTCCTCGGGAGAAAGGCCTGAGGTGTCGGCCTTCAAGTATAAAACTTGAACCTCCACAAGCAGGGACCCCTTCCTAATCTTTAGGTCGTGGCCCACGTTCCCGCCCCAGCCCCGTATGAATTGCCTCGAATGTTTGACCAAGAAGTGACATTCATACACAGCTGACATCTGACGGTGGGGCTCTATCCGTGCCACCGCCCAGTGGGCATTCACCGCGTCTCGAAACCCCACCTGACGCAACCAAAAGGATTCGAAGCAGAACCTAGGAGGAGGACGCGGACGATCATCACTAGAGGACAGGAGCAATGGCACATGGTTAGACCCAATCCGGGTGATGGCCTGCAAGCAAGCGAGTGGAAATCGCAATTCCCACTCCGGGGACATGAAAACCATGTCTAGGACACTACAGGTTGGAGCCAACTGGCGATTGGTCCAAGTGAACCTGGCCCCAACCTTGTCTAACTCTCGGAGTCCCAGATCAGCAATCCAATCATGGAATCGCTGCATGCTCGGATGATCAATCCGGGCATTATTCTTATCCGATGGATCTCTAATAAGGTTAAAGTCCCCACCAATGGAAATTGGAAGCGAGGCGGAGGACACCTTCATGTGGAGTTCATCGATGAAAGCCTGGTGTCGGTGTCAAAACCGTCGGATCTCAGGTAGGGGGTCCCGAACTGCGTCTAGGCCGGATGGTAACAGGAGGCAAGGGACACGAAGTTTTACCCAGGTTCGGGCCCTCTCGATGGAGGTAAAACCCTACGTCATGCTTGATTAATATTGATGATATGGGTAGTACAAGAGTAGATCTACCACGAGATCGGAGAGGCTAAACCCTAGAAGCTAGCCTATGGTATGATTGTTGATGTGTATGCTGTCCTACGGACTAAAACACCCCGGTTTATATAGACACCGGAGAGGGTTAGGGTTACACAAAGTCGGTTACAATGGTAGGAGATCTTCATATCCGTATCGCCAAGCTTGCCTTCCACGCCAAGGAAAGTCCCTTCTGGACACGGGACGGAGTCTTCAATCTTGTATGTTCATAGTCCAGGATTCCGGCTGAAGGTATAGTCCGGCTATCCGAACACCCCTAATCCAGGACTCCCTCAGTAGCCCCTGAACCAGGCTTCAATGACGATGAGTCTGGCGCGCAGATTGTCTTCGGCATTGCAAGGCGGGTTCCCCCTCCAAGTACTACATAGAAGATTTTGAACATAAAGATAGTGTCCGGCTCTGCAAAATAAGTTTCCACATATTGCCATAGAGAGAATAATATTTACACAAATCTAATCTGCTGACGTATTCCGTAGCGTGACACACCACGGCCAAGCCTTTATCCGAGTCATTTCACTATCCCACCTCAGCGCGTCATACGAGGCGGTTTCCTTGGCACGTCTTGTTAAGGAAGAGATCGTGTCCCCGTATTCCGGGATTCTCATCAATATGGGCATGGGTAACCCAACCGCGCCATTGATTACGGCGCTTGGAGATAAGTGAGTTTTACCAGGCTGGTGGGGACATGTAGTTGCGTCCACCCATATAAGGGGATAAGGATCCACCCTTTCACCTACGCCTTCTTCCTCCTTTGCCTATCCATTCTTGCGCACTCGAGCTCCAGCGCGCAAGTCCGCACTCCCCACCTCAACCTCCTCTAGACATGTGTGGAGCGGGAGGCAAGTGGATGGTCTCCTCTGTCACGGAGGGACATATCAAAAAGCTGAGGAAGGCCAGATACCTGTCTAACAACATCGCGTACCGGCTCCCCAAAAAGGGGTAGCTCATCCCCACCCCTAGGCCCCATGAGAGGGTGGTGTTCCTCCCCCATTTCCTCCGTGGACTGGGCTTCCCTCTCCACCCATTTGTTCGGGGGCTCATGTTCTACTACGGCCTGGATTTCCACGATCTTGCCCCGAACTTCGTCCTCAACATCTCGGTGTTTATCGTTGTGTGCGAGGCCTTCCTCCACATCCGCCCCCATTTCGGCCTATGGCTCAAGACTTTCAACGTCAAGCCGAAGGTGGTGCACGGCAACCAGGCGAAGTGCGGAGGCGCCATGGTGGGCAAGATGGCCAACGTCCTATGGCTCAAGGGCTCCTTTGTGGAGACCCTGAATGGGTGGCAATCGGGGTGGTTTTACATCACCGAGCCGCGCGACGCCGAATGGGTCGCACCCCCCGAGTTCCGATCCGGACCCCCTACGCGTCTCACCTCCTGGAAGGAGACGGGCCTATCTTGGGGTAAAAAAGGAGAGCTGACCGGACTCCAAACATGCATCCAAACCCTGGCGGACAAGAAGCTCAAACTTGTCAACGTAGTCCAGGTTATGCTCATCCGCCTGATCCTCCCGTGTCAACAACGGGCTTTCAACCTGTGGGAGTTCGACCCGGCGCGGCACCAAACTCTAAGCAGGCTCTTCGACACGACGTACGAAGATGCCTAGAAGGTGCTTTTCAAAGGCATTGAGGCTCCCGCATCCGCTACCGAGGATCACGGTTTCAGTGCGCAGCATCACGCTCTCGCGGTAAGCTGTTTTTTTCCTTTTATAGGGTATCCGTTTTTCATACTTTGACTCCATGCGGGATCTAAGCTCCCTTACCTTTGACAGGATTGGCAGGTGACGTCCGGACAGATCAACTGTCCGGCTCCTTTGCCCGAAGGCCCAGTGGATGCTCGCTTGGCGAAGCTGCTGGTTCCGGCATCCTATGTGGTGCCGGAGAAGAAGGCCGCGAAAAAGGCCGCGGGGACTCGAAAGAGTGCTCGACGCCAGGAGGTGTCGGATCCATCATCTGATGGTTCCGAGGCGCATTCCTCCCGTGAAGACGAGGAGGAAGAAGAGGAGAACTCTCCCCCTCCAGCGGGAGGAGAGAAGAAAAGGAAGGCCGGCCTCTCTGGGGAGGCCGGAGGGTCCAAGAAGGGGGAAACCCTTCCTCCGGACTACTCCACCGATGCTGACGGTGGAGAGGAGTGGCAGCCCAGGGCCAAGCCCCCGGCAAAATCGTAAGTATCCGGATACCAGAGTAATTCATAGTATTCGTTTATTGCACAACTTTCCCTTACGTCGAATATGTTTACGCAGCCCACCCAAAGACCGGCTCGACGCGTCGTCGAGCGGC
>NC_041388.1:31012254-31025573 GCF_002162155.2 Triticum dicoccoides
ATGGACGACACCGAAGTGTTGTCCCAAGAGGTTCCAAGCCGGGAGGAGGTGGTCCTGGAGGCTTCGCAAGGCAACCTCCCGGACTCCAGGATAAAGGGGATGAAACCCCTCAGGGCTCCAAGTCCGGCTCTAGGCCGGACACCGCTCCGGAACCTTCAAAGGTTCCAGAGTCCGGCGGGGGCCCTCCTTCCAAGAGGAGCAAGTCCACCGTGCCGGCGGCCCCCATCCAACCGGAGGAGCTGGACAATATGTTGGAGGCGTTCCAAGGTGCCTCCATCGACGAGGAGCACCGCACTATTATGAGTGCGGTGGTCCAGAAGGTTCATTCCGCCAAGAGCGGACTGACTGAAGCTTGTACTAGCCTTTTGACAGGCTTTGAGGTAAGTAAAGAATGTGTAAATAATAGTACCGCATAGACAGTAGCCCCTGATGCTCTGTTTGACGTTCGGGAAGAAAAGCCGAATGGAGGATCAAATAGAATTCGCAGGAGTCTAACAAAAATGAGTCAATATGCATATGCAGGCTTCCCTGCTTGCGTCCGCCGCACTGACTGCGGAAGTGGACACACTAAAGCAGAACCTCGAGCGGTCCGAGCAAGAGCTCGGGCGTGCCTAGAAGCACCTCGAGGACAATGAAGGTAAGAAATACCTTGTTTTTAAATATATATAAAAAGGTGCAATTGCAAAGAATGACAGGATTATCGTGGCTATTTTTGGGGTCACGTCTGAAGTGGCAACCCTTAAGCAAGTGCTGGTCGAGGCCGAGAAAAGGGCGGCCTCGGAGCGCACCGAGCGGGAGAAGTATGAGGCCGAGGTTGGCAAGGTGTGGCAAGAGCTCCAGGCTCTCATGGAAAAACATGAGAGTTTGGAGCTTGACTCAAAGAAGCGAGTGTCTGAGCTCGCGGTGGCTATTGAAAATGCCAAGTCTGCCAAGGCCGAATCCTAGAAGGCCCTCCAGGAGTTGGATGAGGTGAAGAAGATAGCGGCGGGTAAGGCATTCTTTATGCAAAGCAAACACATAAACGTGAGTTACTTGTTACTTACCCGAATCCGGAGCTCTCCAGGAGCGTTCGCAGATCTTCCCCGTAGTGTGTCTGATGCGGCCGCATTCTATCGAGCCGAGGAGGGCAGCTCGACAGAGAAGGTGTTCTAGTCTCAGTATGCTGAGGCCGGACACCCCGTGCCCCTGAGCGACCAGCTGAAGCAACTGGTCGAGCTCCACAAGGCAGCCGAACAGGCCATGAAGGGCCTCATTGTTCGGCTGTGGCCTGGAGGGGCTCTGCCTAGGAGCTATTTCGGGCTGGTGCAGCAGCTGGTGGAGGCCTGTCCAAGGCTCGAAGTCATCAAGCACTCCATCTGCATTGAAGGTGCCCGTAGGGCCTTGCCCGTGCTAAGGTGCACTGGGGCAAGCTGGATGCTGAGAAGCTTGTGAAGGACGGGCCACCGCCGGGGAAAGAGCATCGCAAGCCCGAGAATTACTATAAGGATGTTCTGAAGGGTGCTCGCCTTGTGGCGGATGAATGTTCTAGGGATGTAATTTTTGAGTGAAACTTGCTCGTTTTGTCCCGTGCGCTGAAAACTTGTCCATATGCGCTAAGAAATTCTATTGGAATTTAAAATGTTACCTTTTGTGCGGCTGTTTATCAATTCTGAGAGATGGCGAGTCGTCGGCTTCTGCCCCCGTGCCGCTAGTGTTGGGGTGTTCGGGGATAAACTTGAGCGCTCTTTTTCCCATGTTTGGGTCCTTCGAGGGAGGCGCTCAGCCCGGTGAACAAGGCAATCGGACTATAATGCATGAACACTCTCACTTAGCCATAGAATTCTATAATTTTAAATTTTGGCGAAGCCCCTGGTATTCGGAAGATCGAGTTCGGGGCGCTATCCACGCCTTGGCCGGACAGAGCCGGCTCCTCGCCCTAAGCGGCATAAGTCTTTAGGGACTCGAAAAACCTCTCGAACACCGACCAGCTCTCGCTTCATCATGATAGTCAGTTTTAGCTTTCTCCACTGAGGTGCTCGACCCAGCTCAACTGGGGCACAATCGCAGTGGTTCTCCTAGTGCTACCTTAGCCGATATAGTGGAACGTAAGGCACCAAAACATAGGAGCCGGGCAAACCCAACTATTGACCCAAGACATGATTCGGAGCCGATGCATATAATGCTATAAGTTCGGGGTGCCGCACTTGTTAAAGTGTTCGGACTTCTCACACCATATTGAGGGGTACTAAAGCCCCTGGCGTATTTTGGCCGTACCAACGTGTACGGGTGCAACCTGTCGTTAAGGAACATATATAAAGAAAAAAAGGTAATGCAAAAATAGACGAAAGCTATGCATTGTTTATTAAAAAGGGCTACGATCAAAGCAGAACAATACAAATAATGCGATAAGTGGAAGGTTGGACTAGTTAGCATGTCCATTCCAGGGGCAAGCTTCGGAATAGTATGCGGAGCAGGTATACTGCTCGTGATAGAGACCACCTGGGAGTTCCGTAATGCAGCGTGGCTTGTCTGCTTCCCTGGTTCTTGCATCGTTTGTCCGGCAATTGAACTGTCGAACAGGCCTTCCGAAGGATGGAGTCCTGAAAGTAAGAGAGAATGAAAAAATGGGCAGCTCCTAGTATGGTTTAAGCCGTGTTTTGGGCGTGCCGTGATGGTGCCCCTCCTCCTGTACCCATGGTATCTCTAGAGCGTAGTTATGTACGCGAAGTACTGGCGTCGCCTTTTTGCGAGGGTTGGGGTTGGGGCCGCATTGCTACGCCTGCTCGGATCGTGCCAGGAGGTCTTGTTGTAGGTTACTCCGGGCGCGCTTGACGGTGTTCGATCGTTTAGTGGCCGGACTGGAGAACTGCCTGGAGAGGCTGCTTTGTACTTCCGCTGCAAGGGCCGTCGTGTGCTCCTCCGTTCGGAGGGAGCGTTCGGTGTTTCCATTGACCGTAATTACTCCTCGAGGGCCTGGCATCTTGAGCTTAAGGTATGCATAGTGTGGTACCGCATTGAACTTAGCGAATACGGTTCGCCCGAGCAGTGCGTGATAGCCACTGCGAAACGAGACTATGTCGAAGATTAGCTCCTCGCTTCGGAAATTATCCGGAGATCTGAAGACCACTTCAAGTGTGACTGAGCCTGTATAGTTGGCCTCTACACCTGGTATTACGCCCTTAAAGGTCGTTTTGGTGGGCTTAATCCTCGAGGGATCTATGCCCATTTTGTGCACTGTATCCTGGTAAAGTAGGTTCAGGCTGCTGCCGCCGTCCATAAGGACTCTAGTGAGATGAAATCCGTCAATAATTGGGTCTAAAACCAATGCGGCGAATCCGCCATGACGGATGCTAGTGGGATGGTCCCTTCGATCAAAGGTGATCGGGCAGGAGGACCATGGGTTGAACTTTGGGGCGACTGGCTCTACCGCATATACGTCCCTTAACACGCGCTTCCGCTCCCTTTTGGGGACGTGGGTTGCATATATCATGTTCACTGTCCGCACTTGTGGGGGAAAACCCTTCTGTCCACTGTTGTTCGGCGGCCGGGGCTCCTCGTCGTCATCGCTATGCAGCCCCTTGTCTTCATTTTCAGCGTTTAACTTGCCTGCCTGCTTGAACACCCAACAATCCCTGTTGGTGTGATTGGCCGGCTTTTCGGGGGTGCCATGTATCTGGCACAAGCGGTCGAGTATTCGGTCCAAACTGGACGGGCCCCTAGGATTCCTTTTGAATGGCCTTTTCCGCTGACCGGATTTAGAGCCTCTGAATCTGGCATTAACTGCCGTATCCTCAGTGTTGTCGCCGTTAATGCGGCGCTTCTGCTTGTTGCGACGCGACCTGCCACTACTATCTCTGGTGTCTGAATTACCAGGGTTCTTGGTCATATTGTTGCTACGAGCAAGCCAGCTGTCTTCTCCCGCGCAAAAGCGGGTCATGAGTGTCGTGAGTGCTGCCATAGATTTCGGCTTTTCCTATCTGAGGTGCCAGGCCAGCCACTCGTCACGGATATTATGCTTGAAGGCTGCTAGGGCCTCAGCGTCCGGATAGTCAACTATTTTGATTTTTCTTTGTTAGGAACCGTGTCCAGAATTGCCTGGCCGATTCCTCTGGCTGCTGAATTACGTGACTTAGGTCATCAGTGTCTGGGGGTCGCACATAAGTGCCCTGGAAATTGTCGAGCAATGCGGCTTCTAGGTCCTTCCAACAACTGATTGATCATGTTGGCAAGCTATTAAGCCAATGCCGAGCTGGTCCTTTAAGCTTGAGTGGGAGGTATTTGATGGCGTGGAAATCATCGCCGCGGGCCATGTGGATATGAAGGAGATAATCCTCGATCCATACCGCATGATCTGTTGTGCCATCATATGATTCGATGTTTACGGGTTTGAAACCCTCGGGGATTTGATGATCCATTATTTCGTCTGTAAAGCATAGTGGGTGTGCGGCGCCTCTGTACTGGGCTATATCATGACGTAGCTCCAATGAGCCTTGTCTACTGTGTTCGGCCCTGCCGAATTTGTGGGCGGCGTGATGGTTACCGTCTCGAGCCGTGGGGCGCCCACGCGATCCGTACATCGATTTTGTTTGCCTTGCCTTGTCCTCCAACATGTCCCGTAAGTCCGGCGTATATTCCCGTGCCTTAGTACGGGGTGCGGCTTGAGTGGAGGGCCGAGAGGCCTCTCTGTCGCGGCCACGAGGTGGTCGGTCGGCCGCATCAAATGCTTCCTCCTCTAATCGGGGTAGCAACCTGCGCTTTGGGTAGCTCTTGGAGGGGCGTTCGAGTTTATGCTCTTCGGCCGCAAGGACTTCAGTCCATCTGTCGACTAGCAAATCTTGATCAGCTCTAAGCTGTTGCTGTTTTTTCTTGAGGTTTCTTGCCGTGGCCATAAGCCTGCATTGAAAACGCTCTTGCTCGATGGGATCCTCTGGCACGACGAATTCGTCATCGTCGAGGCTTGCCTCATCTTTGGAGGGAGGCATATAATTATCGTCCTCGACCTCCCTGTCTGCCGCTCTCTCATGAGGGCTGGTTCCTCCATCCTCCTATGCTAAATCTTGCTGGAGGGGGTTTTCTTCGGCGCTTTCCGGAGTATTATTATCTCCCGTGCTGGAATCACCGTATTTGTTTTGGCGGGATTTTGAGCGGCGCCGCTGACGCTGGCGCTTAGGCTGTTTCTTGGAGGGGTCATCCTCCGCTGTTCCATTGCCATCTCCCTCTTTTGGGGTGTCCACCATGTATATGTCATATGACGAGGTGGCATTCCAGGGCCTAGTAGGCGCTGGTTCTTCATCATCTCCATCATCGGCGTCCATACCATTGATGTCTTCGGAGTCGAAGTTGAGCATGTCGGTTAAGTCGTCGACAGTGGCTACAAAGTGGGTGGTGGGTGGGCTTTGAATTTCTTCATCGTCCGTACCCCAACCTTGCTGACCGTAGTCCGGCCAGGGCTCTCCTAATAAAGAGAGAGACTTCCGTGACTTCAGGATATCGCCGAAAGGCGAGTGCTAAAAGATGTCCACGGCAGTGAACTCCATGATCGGCGCCCAATCGGATTTGATCGGCAGGGGCACGGAGGGTTCGGAGTCCTGAGAGGAGTCCGGCTCCTTGGAGTCACGAGTTTCACAGATTACGGGGCTGGTGTTCGGCTCAATCGCCGTTGGGGTCGCGGCCCCCGAGGTGGTGTCCAACCGCCCATCCTCGATCGGCGCAGTTGGCTCCGAATTGAGGGTCGGAGCCGATGCGGGTGCGGCCTCCAGGGCACTGTTCAGCGGAAGAGCTAGATCATGCTCGTCGTGATAGTGCGGCGCGCTCGGCAGTGGCTCGAATCCGTCGAAGATCAAGTCCCCGCGGATGTCAGCCGTGTAGTTTAAACTTCCAAATCTGACCTGACGGCCAGGGGCATAGCTTTCGATCTACTCCAGACGGCCGAGCGAATCGGCCCGCAGTGTGAAGCCGCCGAAGACGAAGATCTGTCCGGGGAGGAAGGTCTCACCCTGGACTGCATCGCTATTGATGATCGTAGGATCCATCGAGCCTGATGGCAACTACACAGAGGAACTCTCAATGAAAGCACCAATGTCGGTGTCAAAACTGGCGGATCTCGGGTAGGGGGTCCCAAACTGTGCGTCTAGGCCGGATGGTAACAGGAGGCAAGGGACACGAAGTTTTACCCAGGTTCGGGCCCTCTCGATGGAGGTAAAACCCTACGTCCTGCTTGATTAATATTGATGATATGGGTAGTACAAGAGTAGATCTACCACGAGATCGGAGAGGCTAAACCCTAGAAGCTAGCCTATGGTATGATTGTTGATGTGTATGTTGTCCTACGGACTAAAACCCCCCGATTTATATAGACACCGGAGAGGGTTAGGGTTACACAAAGTCGGTTACAATGGTAGGAGATCTTCATATCCGTATCGCCAAGCTTGCCTTCCACGCCAAGGAAAGTCCCTTCCGGACACGGGACAGAGTCTTCAATCTTGTATCTTCATAGGACAGGAGTCCGGCTGAAGGTATAGTCCGGCTATCTGAACACCCCCTAATCCAGGACTCCCTCACCTGGGAACGACTATGGTCAGCCGGGCCATAAACCACAATCACTTCCCATTTAGAGTTGGCCGCTTTTTCCCACACCTCTATACTCACATAGAACTAACCCCTGTCCATCAACCCCACCTCAAAGGTGTCATCCTTCACTCCTGGAAGGATGCCGTCGAGGTGTCCAGCCACTCCACTAGATGGTAGCCAATGCCAAGCTAAAAGGTGCCTACTAAGGCCCTCTAACTCGGAAAGCAAAAATTCCAATCGCATAGTCTCCTGAACCGCCACAATGTCAATGTTCTCCTCCCGCATGTAGTCTACTTGCTGCCTACGCCCGCCATCATTTCCGAAGCCGCGCAAGTTCTAGAAAAGCGCATGCATCTAGGCGTCTAGGGGGTCCTCTCTGGACCCCAACATGGAGGTGGCACTAAGTGCACGACGGAGTTGGATAGTATGGGATCTGGTACGGCTGCGCATCTCCTCGGGGGAAGGGGGTAAGGCATCCCCCGAGTCATCGGTTGCGGGGTATAGGGAGCTACTTCGTCAGCCTCCGCAGCAACCTTAGGCTTGGGTAGCGCAAGAGCTCCCTCTAACACTTCCTTAGCCTGAACCGTGGTGATCTATTCAAGGGCGGGACCTTTCTCCCCACGGAACATGACGCGGGAGTCAGCCGCAATCTTGGCCAAGTGCCCCAAACGCACTGATACGTCTCCAACATATCTACAATTTATGAAGTATTCATGCCGTTATATTATCATTCTTGTATGTTTTACAATAAATAGCAACTTTATATCATTTTTTGGTACTAACCTATTGACCCAGTGCCAGTTGCTATTTTTTGCATGTTTTTTACATCGCAGAAAATCAATATCAAACGGAGTCCAAACACCGCGAAACTTTACAGAGATTTTTTTGGACCAGAAGGAACCCAATGGGCCAGAGCTGCACCTAGGGGTGACCCGAGGGGGGCACAACCCACTAGGGTGCGCCAGGGCCCCCTGGCGCGCCTAGGTGGGTTGTGCCCACCTCGGTGGCCTCCCGCACCCCTTCTTTGCACTATAAATTCCCAAATATTCTGAAACCCTTCGAGGTTAACCTAGATCAGAAGTTCCGGCGCTGCAGGGCTCCGTAGCCACCTAAAACCAATCTAGATCCGTTCCGGCACCCTGTCGGAGGGGGGAATCATCTCCGATGGCCATCTTCATCATCCTGGTGGCCACCACGATTAGGAGGGAGTAGTCCACCCTCGGGGCTGAGGATTTGTACCGGTAGCTATGTGTTTTATTTCTCTCTCTCGTGATCTATATCATGGGCTTTGTTAGCATATATGGATCATATGATGTTTCTCCCCTCTATACTCTTGTTGTGATGAATTGAATCTTTACCCTTTGAAGTTTTGTCTTGTCGGATTGAATATTCAGATATGAGAACACGTGATATATGTCTTGCGGCATGAATACTTGAGGTGACAATTGGGGTATCTTATTGATTCACTTGATATATGTTATGGTATTCAACTCGCGGATTCCCGCGGTAATATTGGGGTAATCTATGCATAGGGGTTGATGCACGTTTTTGTTATCTTTTATCTGACGGAAACTTTGGGGTATCTTTATATTTCTTTGTGTGGATTAAGTATTATGAATATGAACTTGCTTTGGTGTTGTCTTACTACGGACTCTAGGTCGAACGGAAAAAATAGCTTTGTATTTTTTAGTATGGACTCTTGAATAGATCGAACGGAAAGAATAGCTTTGAGGTGGTTTAGTACCCTACAAACAATTCCTATCTTTTGTTCTTCGATAATAGGAACTTGGGAGTGATTCTTCATTGCACTTTGAGGGATAATCATATGATCCAACTATGCTAGCACTGTTGAGAGGTTGCACTAGCGGAAGTACGGACCCTAGGCCTTATTTTTAAGCATTGCAATACCGTTTTTGTGCCCGTTTACTATTTGCTACCTTGCTGTTTTTATTTATTCAGATTATAAAAATATATTTCTACCATCCATATTACACTTTTATCACCATCTCTTCGCCGAACTAGTGCACCTATACAATTTTCCATTGTATTGGGTGTGTTGGGGACACAAGAGATTTCTTGTATTTGGTTGCAGGGTCATTTGAGAGAGACCATCTTCATCCTACACCTCTCACGGATTGATAAACCTTAGGTCATCCACTTGAGGGAAAATTGCTACTGTCCTACAAAACTCTGCGGTTGGAGGCCCAACACGTGTCTACAAGAATAAAGTTGCGTAGTAGACATCAAGCTCTTTTCTGGTGTCATTGCCGGGGATGTGAGTGCTTTAAGGTATATCTTTAGATCTTGCAATCGAATCTTTTAGTTTTTTGTTTTATCACTAGTTTGGTTCATAAAAGAAAACTACAAAAAATGGAATTTAGGTTATATCCTATTATTGATCATCTTTATAATATCTTTCTTGAAAATGATGGTTCGAAAAATTGTGCTCAATTTTTATAAGAAGAAGAAAATAAAATGCTTGGCACAAAATATTTGAATGATGAGCATGATTGCAATGTTGTTAATGTGAATTCTTTGAATATCCAAAATGTTAATGATGATTGCACATGTCATGACAAAAATGTTTCTTATAAGCATGTCACTTTTTGCGGAGAGAATTGGGAGTGCCTTTGCACACCAAAAAGGGAAGATAGATTTTGTAAGAAGCATAAATATTTAGAAATGAAAAGGTTGGGAGAGAGGCTAATTGTGCTGAAAGATGTAAATTTTTTTGCCATCCTTGTGAACTTTGCAGTGAACGTGGTCATTTAAATCTCCAATGCAAATTGTTTCATGATCAAATCGTGTCCAAAAATTGTGATAACTTGATTTCCCTTGAGCATCATAAAGAGCTTAGTCTTCTTTTGGGGTATGAAGAAATGAAACGTATAACTAAGGGTTTTCCAAATCCTGAGAGATTTCTTGATTTTGATCTAGAGGAAATTTATATGTTTTGTGCGGTAAATTGCATTGAGAATCCTGATATTGCCAACTGTCTGAAGACAAGAAAACAAAGGGAATATGAGGATAGTACTAATGAAAGGGAAAATATTTCCCAATACCCTCCTAGTGTTTATTATGATGAATCAGGTAACGAGGAGGAGCTTCCTATCCAATCAATCTCTTCAACAAGAAGCTTGAAAGAATTAATTAAACCACACATTATGTGGTGAAGAAGAAGAAAAGAAGAAACAATAGAGGTAAAAAGGTATCTGTCCCAAATAATGTTGCTCCCATCACCATCGTGCCTCATGAAAGTGAATCAAATATGTTGATGAAGGATGATGATATTGATGATGATTTTGTTATGCCTATTGCCTGTTGTGATGATTATGATTGGGAAGAAAACGATATCAATTATAATCTTGAAAATATTTTTAGCACTTGCTTGGAAGAATATGATAATAATGTTTGCTATACTATTGGTGGCATTCATGCTATTGATAAGAATGATTGTGATGATATGCAATACCACAAGCTTGGGGATGCTATGTTTGATGAGTATGATATGTTTGAAGATTTATTTTATGGAAATAATGCTTGTCCTAAGGTTGGGGATGCTTTTCTTAAGGACTATGATCCTTTGATTCCTTTTACTTTCGATAAGAAAATTTATTATGATCATAGCATACCTCCTATTTATGATGATTACATTGATGAAAGTGGGTTTGGAAGAGTGTCAACTCTAGGTAGTATTGATCCCACTATTTTGGAGTGTGTTGAATCTTATTATAATATTGATGGAAGTGGATTTGGAGAGGTCATGGCTTTATTTAGTGATACATCCACTATTTTGGAAGAGGTTTCAATTGACTATGACAATGAAGTTGCTATCTATGATGATTATTATGATGACATGTATGCCATAAAGCGTGATAAATCTTCTATGCTTGTGCATCATGAAAAGAGTGCTATATGTGATAGTTTTATTGTTGAATCCATTCATAGCGCCTCTGAAAATTATTATGAGAATGGAACTTATGCCCTTACATATCTCAATATATCAAGTTCCTTCTCTATGTGTTGATTGTTTTGAAGTTACACTTGTTTTGCCTTCCTATGCTGGTTGATTCTTGTTCCCCATAAGTTGTTTTCTCACAAAATCCCTATGCATAGGTAGTGGGTTAGACCTAAATTTTCTAGTCATATGCTTCATGATGCTCTCTTTACATTTCAATTCTTATCTTTTATGCGAGCATCATTGAAATCATCGTGCCTAGCTTAAAAGGCATAAAAGAAAAGCGCTTGTTGGCAGACAAACCAACACTTTTAACTACTGGTTTTGTGTGTTCACATGATTATTCTACTGTATTAATCATGTTTTATAGCTTTTGTTTCAATAAAATGCCAAGTAAAGCCTTTGGGATCTTGTTGGGTGTTAGTTACTTTGATCTTGCTGAAAAACAGAAACTTTTGCGCTCACGAAAATAATTCTAGTTTTTAACATAAGAGTGCATTTGATTTGAATATTTTTTAATAAGATTAATATATAAATTGCTCACTTGGTCCTAAACTTTCAGAATTTTTGGAGTAGCAAAAGTATGGTTTGAGTGCAGATTACTACAGACTATTCTGTTTTTGATAGATTCTGTTTTCAATGCATAGTTTGCTTGTTTTCTAGTTTCTATGGCTTATATTGCTGAATATTAATTTGTAGAGATGATATGATACAGTAGGAATTGTGTGAGAACAATTATGAATCTTGTCTTTGACAGTACCAAAAGTGAAATGGTTTGTTCTTTATCACACTAACCTATCTCACAAAGTTCCGTTAAGTTTTGTGTGATTGAAGTTTTCAAGTTTTGGATGAGATATCGATATGAGGAGAATAAGGAGTGACAAGAACCTAAGCTTGGGGATGCCCAAGGCACCCCCAAGTAAATATTCATGGAATATCCAAGCAACTAAGCTTGGGGATGCCCCGGAAGGCATCCTCTCTTTTGTCTTCAACATTATCGGTAACCTCACTTGGAGCTATGTTTTCATTCATCACATGATATGTGTTTTGCTTGGAGCGTCAGTTTATTTTGTTAGGATTTGCTTGCTATTAATTATAATAATGTTTTTCATCCTTTATTTCAATAAAAGTGGCAATGATAGCCTTTGCCATGCTTATTTTGTAAGTATACATGTTGCTGTTTGAAAACAGAAAGTTTACCGCTGTTGCGAAAATTCCCTAGAAAAGTCAGTATGTGATAAAATGCTGAACTTTTTGCAAAATGATATCTGATAAATTTTCTTCAGTGTGGTAAATTTTCATAATGTTTGGAGTTAGGGAAGTATTGATACTCTTGCATTCTTTACAGACTGTACTATTTTGGCAGATTGTTGTTATGTTTGCATATGTTTGCTTGTTTAATTATTCTATTTGAGGATAGGAGTATTAAATATGCAGAGGCATTTAGTATGCAATGTTGAATAATAATTTTAGTGATTTTCTACAGTAGATAATGATAAGGTTTTTGCATTAGTTTATACTAACTTATCTCACGAGTTCTTGTTGAGTTTTGTGTGGATGAAGCTTTTGAGATTTAGGAAAACCGTGATATGAGAGGAATTAAGGAGACACAAAAACTCAAGCTTGGGGATGCCCAAGGCATCCCAAGATAATAATTCAAGAAGTCTCAAACATCTAAGCTTGCGGATGCCCCAGTAGGCATCCCACCTTTCTTCTTCAACAATTATCGATTATTATCGGTTGAGCCTAAGTTTTTTGCTTCTTCACATGATCTGTGCTATTCTTAGAATGTCATTTTGTTTTGTTTTGCTTGCTGTTTTAATAAAATATTTAGATCTGAAAGTTTTTAAATAAAATAGAGTCCTCAAGTAATTGCCAGGGAGGCTAAGTAAGCGACATTCACATCCCGTCAACGAAGCTCTTTTCTATGTCATTTACTCTTGTGTTTCACTTATATCCTATAAGTAAATTGTTGAATAAATTGAATGTCATGAAGTTGAAATCGTATAATGCCTAGTGGTATCTTCACATTGGGTTTAGAAAGTGTAACACCCCGTATGTAACTTGCCACATTTGTATTCCAACACTTGCCATTTCCGACACTAAGTTATGTTATCTCCTCGTTGTCGGGTTTGTGCCTTCGTGTTGTTTTGTCTTTGTCATGCATCTCATATCATGTCATCATGTGCATCACATTTGCATACGTGTTCGCCTCATGCATCCAAGCATTTTCCCCGTTGTCCGTTTTGCACTCCGGCGATCCTATGTCCTCCGGTGTCCCTTTCTACCTCTTTTCGTGTGCGGGTGTTAAACGTTCTCGGATTGTAACGAGACTTTCCATGCGGCCTTAGTTTACTACCGGTAGACCGCCTGTCAAGTTTCGTGCCATTTGGACTTCGTTTGATACTCCAACGGTTAACCGAGGAGCCGAAAAGGCCTCGTGTGTGTTGCAGCCCGACACCTCTCCAAGTGGCCCAAAACCCACCAAAAACCCCTCCATCATCTAGGCCATTCGATCACGATCGTGTGGCTGCAAAACGTACTCAATTTGGAGCCTCCTAGCTCCTCCTACCTATAAAAGGGCCCTCTCCTCCGAAATCTGGACGAAACCCTAGACCCCTCCCTCTCCACGCGTCGCCGGACAAAATCCGGACGACGACACGTCCACCCGGCTCCGCCGGACGAATAGCGCAATGCCACGTGTCCCGGATCAGTGCCCACATCACCGTGGACCACGCGGGCCCGTCGAGCCCACGAGCGGCCCCCGCGGCCCATCCGGCCAGCGCCGCGCCCTTGGTCTCCCGCCGCCCGA
>NC_041388.1:31026123-31047336 GCF_002162155.2 Triticum dicoccoides
TCGCCGGCGACCGCCGCCCCCGCCGATCCAGTCGCCGAGCTCCTCCGCCGGCGCCGCGGAGCACCTCCGCCGCCGCCAACCGCCGCCACCTCGGCGCGCCAAGTCCCATCTTCGGCCGGCTCCTTCCACCCCAAGTCCGGCGACCTCATGCTCCCACCAACTCCGGCGAACAGGAACTCCGGCGAGCGCCTCGAAGTCCATGCCGATCTGGATCTGAGATCCGTTAGGGTTGACTTTTGCCCTAACCCTAGATTTTTGCATATGTTCATCGTGTCATAACTCTGCATCTGTGGCTCCGTTTCGGGCGTGTAGCATATCAAATTGTTCATGATTGATGTGATAAATGCTGTTGGAAGAGTGCTAGTTTCTGTTAGTTTCAGATTCTTATCAGTAATTGGACTTTTGTCATTTTTTCCATGATTGATGTGTGCCTCCTATGAACTCGAGCCCTACATGAGTTTTGAAGTATGCCATGCCATCTTTACAGGGGTGTATGCCATGTATTTTTGTGATCTCTGTGGTGACTAGCACAAGCATGCAAAGTAGCTCTCGTAATGTTGCTGATTTTAGGGACTTAGAAATCTTCTAAGTCTTTGCCCTGTCAATATTTTTATGCCATGTGTTCATGTTGCTACAGAGTGATCCATGCCTTTTTTGAGCATGATCAGTCAGGATGTTTTGTAGATATTGTTGTGCTCTATCCATCAATGTCTTTGTTTGCAATTATGGAGCACCCTAGCTTGACTCAATCAAGCTCTACTTTTGCTATAAAATGTTCCTGGCAGAATGTTTACGTGTTAAGCATTTTTGCTGATGTTGTTGTAGTTGATCCGTGCATGCTATGTTGTTGTTGTTGTTGCCATGTTTAGCTTCTATGCCATGTCTACTTGCTGGGTGTATACTTAGTTTGTCATGCAATGCCTTGTGGTGAGTGCATCGAGCTCGTAAACATGCCTACTTAATATCTGTTTTGCCATGTTCCAGTTTTCTACCAAGTCTGAATCTATTAATGATAATTGCTATGTTCACATGGTTGCCATTGTATTTTCTGATCCCTTTTGGCTTATGGTCAGTAAGGGACTTTTGTTGTATGCTTTGAGTAGCTTCATGCCATGCCTTGCTTTGCCATGATATGTTCCTGTAGCATGTTGTTACCTTGCTCTAAACATTGCTTCCTGATGTTAAATTCCTAGCATGTTGTTATTTTCACTAAGTCTGTAACCTGTTATCTTTTGCACTTTAGCCATGCTTGTTTGTACCTGCTATTGAGTGCATTAGCCGTAGCTTAGTGTTCATCTTTTGTCAAGCATCTTGAGTGGATCACTGCCATGTATTTTGTTTCTATGTTAGAGTGCTGTAGCATGTTGTTCTTGATGCATTTAGATGGCCTTGTGCTGTTAATCGCAGATCGGTGCCATATGTGTTTTGTTTGTCATTTCCAAACCGTGCATCCGATTCTGGTGATCTTTATATCAATTTTGACCGAAATCAACTCATCTTTTCAGTGGCACTCTTGGTTTTCCAAGTTCAGGCCAGGTTCCATCTTTCCTTTCCAAAACATGCATATCGCATCTCGCATATCATGCCATGTTTTGCATCATGTTGCTTGTGCATTGCACGTGGTTGATTGTGTCTCCCTTTTGCTTGTGTTCTTGCTTTGGGTAGATCCGGGAAACGAGTACGTGATCGAGGAGCCCGTTGAGTACGTTTACGAGGATCAAGCTAGCGTCAACTCGGAGAACTTTGCGGGCAAGATGACCATACCCTCGAAATCACTTCTATCTTTGCTTGCTAGATGCTCGCTCTTTTGCTATGCCTATGCTACGGTACATACCACCTTCTTATCATGCCTCCCATATTGCCATGTCAAACCTCTAACCCACCTTGTCCTAGCAAACCGTTGTTTGGCTATGTTACCGCTTTGCTCAGCCCCTCTTATAGTGTTGCTAGTTGTAGGTGAAGATTGGAGTTTGTTCCTTGTTGGAACATGTTTATTGTTGGGATATCATTATTATATCTTGTCTATTTTAATGCATCTATACACTTGGTAAAGGGTGGAAGGCTCGGCCTTATGCATGGTGTTTTGTTCCACTCTTGTCGCCCTAGTTTCCGTCATACCGGTGTTATGTTCCTTGATTTTGCGTTCCTTACATGGTTGGGTTATAATGGGAACCCCTTGACAATTCGCCTTGAATAAAACTCCTCCAGCAATGCCCAACCTTGATTTTACCATTTGCCACCTAGCCTCTTTTCCCTTGGGTTTCCGGAGCCCGAGGGTCATCTTTGTTTAAACCCCCCTGGGCCAGTGCTCCTCTGAGTGTTAGTCCGAACCGAGTAGACTGTGGGGCCACCTCGGGGCAACTTGAGGGTTGGTTTTACTCGTAGGATGTCTCATCTGAGTGTGCCCTGAGGACGAGATATGTGCAGCTCCTATCGGGATTTGTCGGCACATTCGGGCGGTGTTGCTGGATTTGTTTTAACTTGTCGAAGTTGTCTTGTAGAACCGGGATACCGAGTCTGATCGGAATGTCTCGGGAGAAGGTATATCCTTTGTTGACCGTGAGAGCTTGTCATGGGCTAAGTTGGGACTCCCCTGCAGGGATTTGAACTTTCAAAAGCCGTGCCCGCGGTTATGGGCAGATGGGAATTTGTTAATGTCCGGTTGTAGAAAACCTTAAACTTAACTTAATTAAAATGAATCAACAGAGTGTGTGGCCGTGATAGTCTCTTTTCGGCGGAGTCCGGGAAGAGAACACGGTCTCGAGTTATGCTTGAACGTAGGTTGTTCTAGGATCACTTCTTGATCATAGTTGTTCGACCGTGCCTTTGCCTTCTCTTCTCGCTCTCATTTGCGTATGTTAGCCACCATATAAGCTAGTGCTTGCTGCAGCTCCACCTCATACCTTTTACCCTTCCTATAAGCTTAAATAGTCTTGATCGCGAGGGTGTGAGATTGCTGAGTCCCCGTGACTCACAGATTCCTTAAAAACCAGATGCAGGGACCGATGATACCGCTCTAGGAGATTCAACTGAGCTCAAGTGGGAGTTCGATGAGGACTCAGGACGATACTACGTTTCCTTTCCAGATGATCAGTAGTGGTGCCCAGTTGGGGCGATCGGGGACTTAGTCGCATTTGGGGTTGTTCTTTATTTTGGTTCCGTAGTCGGACCTTGATTGTATCTGGATGAATGTAATGATATTTATGCTATTGTGTGACGTGGCGAGTGTAAGCCAACTATGTACCTATTTTCCTTATTCTTTTACATGGGTTGTTGTGAAGATTACCTCACTTGCGACATTGCTTACAATGCGGTTATGCATCTAAGTCGTGCTTCGACACGTGGGAGATATAGACGCATCGTGGGCATTACAAGTTGGTAATCAGAGCCTTCCCGACCTTAGGAGCCCCCTGCTTGATCGAATCGTTGGCGTTGTTGAGTCTAGAAAAATGTTTTGAGTCATTTAGGATTATATATATCGGAGAGTAGGATTCTTTTTACTCCTCAGTCCCTTTGTCGCTCTGGTGGGGCATCCTGACGTAGAGTTTTGACTCTTCTCTTCTCAAATTTCACTAGATTTTTTTTAGGATCACACGGGTATCTTGGAATCGTTCCGATGGTTTTGTGACGAGAACATTGTTCTTGGTGCCTCCTGACATTTAGGGGTTGTGGCAGTATCCCGGGGAGTTGAGCTCCGAGGTGTTGTCGTCACAATTTTATTGTTGCAATTCTGGAATACCTGAATTTCGTCGACATCGAAAATCTCTTTTATGCAGTTGTTGGTGAGATAACCTCGACGCCACCCAGTACTGGGGCGGGAGTTCGGGAGTATTGCCATAACTCGTATAACGGATGCTTTTCGAAGGTTGAGGTAAATGATTTTCGAAGGTTTCTTGGTTATGTGTTGAAGGATGGATACAGCTGGATGTAGGATTTGCTAGCTTTGGGTGAGATATTATGCTTCCCCTGTATCCCCAACTCCTGATTGCATAACCAGGAGAATTTCAGGAGTTTCATAGGTGGGAATTCATGTAGCTCTAGTATTTCTTCCGCGGATATTTGGTTTGTGATTGGGTAATCCTCACCAAGTATTTGTTCATGTCTGTACCTTGTTGTTTTGTTCATCTACCTCTATCTAAGTGGCTTCTCAATTTATGGAAGTGTGACCATTTCAATTGGAATGCATTTGTTCATTTTGTTCGGATGTTAAGACTATATGTTGCAATTTCGATCCATTTGATTCAACTTGAATATATGTCTGTCAAGATGCTAACGGATGTCACCCTCTTCAGGATGGCTCCTCCAACGCGTCAGAATCCTGAACCGCCACCACCACCTCCACCTCCGGAGGCATGGCAAGCTATGATGGCCGCTAGCAATGCAAACACGCAACTGATCATGCAACTTTTGCAAGAGCGCAACCAAGGGAATCAAGGCCATGGCAATAATCAGAATCAGTTTGCTACACTCAACCAGTTCCTCGCTAACCAGCCAAAGACCTTCAGTAACTGTGTTGAGGCAACAGACGCTGATGATTAGCTCGTGGATATCTGCAAGCATTTCGAGTGCAGCAATGTCAGGCCTGAGGACTTTTTCAAGTTTGCCTCGTTCCAACTCAAAGACCAAGCTGCAGAATGGTATCAGCAATACAAAGATTCCAGAGGAGGTCGTGTGATTCCCTGGGATGAATTCCGTCAAGACTTCAAAGCTCACCACATTCCCCAGAGTGTTGTTGAGAGTAAGCATGAGGAGTTCCGCAACCTGAAACAAGGCAGCTTGTCTGTTTACCAGTATAACATCATGTTCCAGAAGCTCGCTCGTTTCGCTAAGCAAGACGTCCCTGGCGAGAAGAGTGATACGTCTCCAACGTATCTATAATTTTTGATTGCTCCATGCTATATTATCTACTGTTTTGGGCAATATTGGGCTTTATTATCCACTTTTATATTACTTTTGGGACTAACCTATTAACTGGAGGCCCAGCCCAGATTTGTTGTTTTATGCCTATTTTAGTGTTTTGAAGAAAAGGAATATCAGACGGAGTCGAAACGGAACGAAATCAACTAGAGAAGTTATTTTTGGAACGAAAGCCACCCGATGGACTTGGACCCCACGTCAAGGAAGGAAGGAGGAGCTCACGAGGGTAGGGGGCGCGCCCCCTGCCTCGTGGGGCCCTCGTGGCTCCCCTAACGTGCTGCTTCTGCCTATATAACTCAATATACCCTAAAACTTCCAGAACAGAGATTAGATCAGGAGTTCCGCCGCCAGAAGCCTCCGTAGCCACCGAAAACCAATCTAGACCCGTTCCGGCACCCTGCCGGGGGGGGCAATCCTCCTCCTGTGGCCATCTTCATCATCTCGGTGCTCTCCATGACAAGGAGGGAGTAGTTCTCCCTCGGGGCTGAGGGTATGTACCAGTAGCTATGTTTTTCATCTCTCTCTCTCTCATGTTCTTGAGGTGATACGATCTTGATGTATCGCGAGCTTTTCTATTATAGTTGGATCTTATGTTTCTCCTCCCCCTCTTCTCTCTTGTAATGAATCGAGTTTCCCCTTTAAAGTAATCTTATCGGATTGACTCTTTAAAGATTTGAGAACACTTGATGTATTTCTTGTCGTGGATATTTGTGGTGACAATGGGATATCATGTGATTCACTTGATGTATGTTTTGGTGACCAACTTGCGGGTTCCTCCCATGAACCTATGCATAGGGGTTGGCACACATTTTTGTCATGATTCTCCGGTAGAACTTTGGGGCACTCTTTGAGGTCCTTTGTGTTGGTTGAATAGATGAATCTGAGATTGTGTGATGCATATCGTATAATCATACCCACGGATACTTGAGATGATGTTGGAGTATCTAGGTGACATTAGGGTTTTGATTGATTTGTGTCTTAAGGTGTTATTCTAGTACGAACTCTAGGGCTGTTTGTGACACTTATAGGCCCAACGGATTGATTGGAAAGAATAACTTTGAGGTGGTTTCGTACCCTACCATAATCTCTTTGTTCGTTCTCCGCTATTAGTGACTTTGGAGTGACTCTTTGTTTCATGTTGAGGGATAGTTATGTGATCCAATTATGTTAGTATTGTTGAGGGAACTTACACTAGTGAAAGTATGAACCCTAGGCCTTATTTCCACGCATTGCAATACCATTTATGCTCACTTTTATCATTAGTTACCTTGCTGTTTTTATTATTTCAGATTACAAATACCTTCATCTACTATCCATATACCACTTGTTTCACCATCTCTTCGCTGAACTAGTGCACCTATACAATTTACCATTGTATTGGGTGTGTTGGGGACACAAGAGACTCTTTGTTATTTGGTTGCAAGGTTGCTTGAGAGAGACCATCTTCATCTTACGCCTCCTATGGATTGATAAACCTTAGGTCATCCACTTGAGGGAAATTTGCTACTGTCCTACAAACCTCTGCACTTGGAGGCCCAACAACGTCTACAAGAAGAAGGTTGTGTAGTAGACATCAAGCTCTTTTCTGGCGCCGTTGCCGGGGAGGTTAGCGCTTGAAGGTATATCTTTAGATCTTGCAGTCGAGTCTTTTAGTTTCTTGTTTTATCACTAGTTTAGTTTATAAAAGAAAATTAAAAAATGGAATTAAGTTTGTCTCATACGCTTTATCTTTTTAATATCTTTCGTGAGTATGATGGAAAGGAAAATTGTGCCAAAGTGTTAGAACAAGAATGCATTAAAATGTTTGGCACTCAATCTTTGAATGATGAGCATGATTGCAATGTTGTTAGTACGAATTCTTTGAATATCCATGATGCTAATGATGATTGCACTAGTTATGATGAAAATGCCTCCTATAAACATGTCAACTTTTGTGGAGTATATTGGGTTTGCAAGTACACACCAAATAGGGAAGATAGATATTGCAAGAGGCATAAGTACTTAGAAACCAAATTGTTGCAAGAAGAGCTAGATGAATGTGTTGAAAGATTCAATATTTTTCGTGCCCCTTGTGAACTTTGCAATGAACATGGTCATTTAAAGCTCCAATGCTATTTGTTTCATGATCAAGTCGTGTCCAAACATTGTGATAATTTGATTACCCTTGAGCATCATAAAGAGCTTAGCCTTCTTTTGGGTTATGAAGAAATGAAACGTATAACTGAGGGTATTCCAAAGTTTAATCTTGATAGAGTTCTTGATTTTGATCTAGAGAATATTTATATGTATTGTGTGGTGAATTGCATTGAAAATCCTTATATTGCCAATTACATAAAGAAAAGAAAACAAATAGAGGTTGAAGAGAATACTAATGAAAGGGAATAGACTTACCAATATCCTCCAATTATTTCTTATGATGAATCAGGTAACGAGGAGGAGCCTCCTATTCAACCAATCTCATTAATAAGGAGCTCCAAAAAGAGGATTGAACCCACACATGATGTGGTGAAAAAGAAGAAAAGAAAAAGGAAAAGAGGTAAAAAGATATCTCTCCCAAATAATGCTGCTCCTATTACTATTGTGCCTCATGAAAGTATAATTGTGGAAGATAATGATACTTCTTATGATCTTGAAAATCTATTTGGCACTTGCTTGGAAGAATATGATAATTGCTATACTATTGGTGCTATCCATACTATTAATGATGAGAGTGATTATGCTTATGATATGAAAAGGCCCAAGCTTGGGGATGCTATGTTTGATGAAGATGATGTTTTTGAGAATATATTTGCTGCAATTAATGTTTGGCCCCAGCTTGGGGATGCTATGATTAATGAAGATGATATTTTTAGTCTCCCATGTTTTGATATGCGAGTTTATAATGATGATAGCATGCCTCCTACTTATGATGATTATTGTGATGATACATATGCTATAAAAAGTAGTGAGGATTATATTTATAAAACTTGTCATGATTATGATTACCCCTTCTCTGAACATTACTCTTTTAATGTGGAAACAATTTATAATATTCAAGTCTCTTATGATACTCCCACTATCCCGAAAGAGAAGAATTTTGCTTATGTGGAGAGTAGTAAATTTCCTATGCTTGTAGATCATGAAAAGAATGCTTTAGGTGCTGGTTATATTGTTGAATTCATTCATGATGCTACTGAAAATTATTATGAGGGAGGAACATATGCTTGTAGGAATTGCAATAATATCAAGTTTCCTCTCTATGTGCTTAAAGTTTTGAAGTTACACTTGTTTTGCCTTCCTATGCTAGTAGATTGTTGTTCCCATAAGTTGTTTGCTCACAAAATCCCTATGCATAGGAAGTATGTTATACTTAAATGTGCTAGTAATATTCTTCATGATGCTCTCTTTATGTTACAATTCTTATCTTATATATGAGCATCATTGAAATCATCATGCCTAGCTAGGGGCGTTAAATGATAGCGCTTGTTGGGAGGCAACCCAATTTTATTTTTGTTCCTTTCTTTTTGCTCCTGTTTAGTAATAAATAATTCATCTAGCCTCTGTTTATATGTGGTTTTATGCTTTTAATTAGTGTTTGTGCCAAGTAGAACCTTTGGGAAGACTTGGGGAAAGTCTTGTTGATCATGCTGTAAAAAAACAGAAACTTTAGCGCTCACGAGAATTGCTGCCATTTTTATATGGAGAGTGCTATTTAGTTAATTATTTTTGCAGATGATTAATAGATAAATTCCTCAGGTCCAGAAATTTATTTGAGAATTTTACGAGTTCCAGAAGTATACGTTTGATCCAGATTACTACAGACTGTTCTGTTTTCTATATGTTGTTTGCTTATTTTGATGAATCTATGAGTAGTATCGGAGGGTATGAACCATAGATAAGTTGGAATACAGTAGGTTTAACACCAATATAAATAAAGAATGAGTCCATTACAGTACCTTGAAGTGGTGTTTTGTTTTCTTTCGCTAACGGAGCTTACGAGTTTTCTACTTTAAGTTTTGTGTTGTGAAGTTTTCAAGTTTTGGGTAAAGATTCGATGGACTATGGAATAAGGAGTGGCAAGAGCCTAAGCTTGGGGATGCCCAAGGCACCCCAAGGTAATATTCAAGGATAGCCAAGAGCCTAAGCTTGGGATTCCCCGGAAGGCATCCCCTCTTTCGTCTTCGTTCATCGGTAACTTTACTTAGAGCTATATTTTTATTCGCCACATGATATGTGTTTTGCTTGGAGCGTCAATTTATTTTGTTAGGATTTGCTTGCTGTTATTTATAACAATGTTTTGCATCTTTTTATTTCAATAAAAATGGCATTCATAGTCTTTACTATGCCTATGTTTCAAGTATACATGTTGCTGTTTGAAAACAGAAAGTTTACCGCTGTTGCAATAATTCCCTAGAAAAGTCAGAATGTGATAAAATGTTGAAACCTTTTTAATATTAAGGTCTGATAAATTTACTACAGCGGAAATTTTCGTTCATAATTTTTGGAGCTAGGGAAGTATGGATGTTGCAGCATTCTTTACAGACTGTCCTGTTTAGGCAGATTGCTATTATGTTTGCATTGTTTGCATATGTTTGCTTCTTTAATGATTCTATTTGAGGATAGGACTATTAAATATGCAGAATAATTTATTATGCAATGTTGAATAATAATTTTTTTGATTTGCTACATTAGAGGATGATAAGGTTTTGTAATGGTTTATACTAACTTATCTCGCGAGTCCTTGTTGAGTTTTGTGTGGATGAAGCTTCTAAGATTTAGAGAGATCGTGATATGAGAGGAATTAAGGAGACACAAAAGCTCGAGCTTGGGGATGCCCAAGGCATCCCAAGATAATATTTCAAGAAGTCTCAAGCGTCTAAGCTTGGGGATGCCCCGGTTGGCACCCCACCTTTCTTCTTCAACAACTATCGGTTAGTTTCGGTTGATCCTAAGTTTTTGCTTCTTCACATGATGTTTGCTATTATTAGATGTCATTTTATTTTGCTTTGCTTGCTGTTTGAATAAATTATCAAGATATGAGATTATTAAGTGAGAGAGAGTCTTCACATAGTTGCATAATTATTCGACTACTCATTGATCTTCACTTATATCTTTCGGAGTAGTTTGTCATTTGCTCTAGTGCTTCACTTATATCTTTTAGAGCATGGTGGTAGTTTTATTTTAAAGAAATAGATGAACTCTCATGCTTCACTTAGATTATTTTGAGAGTCTTAATAGCATGGTAATTTACTAAAATCCTAATATGCTAGGTATTCAAGAATAATAAAATTCTCTTATGAGTGTGTTGAATACTATGAGAAGTTTGATACTTGATGATTGTTTTGAGATATGAGGATGGTAATATTAGAGTCATGCTAGTTGAGTAGTTGTGAATTTGAGAAATACTTGTGTTGAAGTTTGTGATTCCCGTAGCATGCACGTATGGTGAACCGTTATGTGATGAAGTCGGAGCATGATTTATTTATTGATTGTCTTCCTTAGGAGTGGCGGTCGGGGATGAGCAATGGTCTTTTCCTACCAATCTATCCCCCTAGGAGCATGCGCGTAATAATTTGCTTTGATAACTTGTAGATTTTTGCAATAAGTATATGAGTTCTTTATGACTAATGTTGAGTCCATGGATTATACACACTCTCACCCTTCCACCTTTGCTAGCCTCTCTAATACCACGCACCTTTCGCCGGTATCATACACCCACCATATACCTTCCTCAAAACAGCCACCATACCTACCTATTATGGCATTTCCATAGCCATTCCGAGATATATTGCCATGCAACTTTCCACTGTTCCATTTATTATGACACACTTCATCATTCTCATGTTGCTTAGCATGATCATGTAGTTGACATCGTATTTGTGGCAAAGCCACCATTGATAATTCTTTCATACATGTCATGTAGCGACCCGACCCAAATGGATCAAGTCTCTATGCTTAAGTGTCATCCCTGGATCGGTATGCTGACACACACAGTACTCGAGGATTTATAACAGAGGTAAATCACATGTAAAAGTAACGTAAATACTATTACCTCAATCCAAAATAGCGGAAGTAACAAGGTTGTGGAGTCCCATCAACACCAACGGCAAATTTGAGTGTAGAAATCATAACCCTAACGTATCACTTACTCGTCGTAAGATAATCCTGCAACATGAGACGTTGCAGCCACAAAGGGTCAGTACATTGAATGTACTTGCAAATTCACACCAGAGGATAATGATGAATAAAGGCTATCACTACATGCATATTTGGCTGGTGGAAAGGCTCTAGGGTTATAAGGTTTTTGCGAAAAGCCAATTTTTCCCTACTACAAAGGAATAAATTTTATTTAACTATCATGGTGGTTGTTAAACATTGAGAATGGTTGACAGCATTCTCAATCCCAATTAAGTAACATCATTAAACCCAACAAACTTAATTTAAAGTAACATGATGAGATTCACATGATAATTCAGGTACTAGATACTCAAGATGTCCATAACCGGGGACACGGCTAATCATGATTAGTTTATACACTCTGCAGAGGTTTGCGCACTTTTCCCCACAAGACTCGATCGGCTCCGTTTGGTTTCTCGCACTACATGGTGTTTGAGAAGACGGATGACCGAGACATAGTCTTTCAGAAGCGCTAGCACCTTACGATGGATAGACTGTTACACCTACTTTCCCCTACATCTGCTAGTCTACCCTGTAAGAGTTCGCACGACTTAATCAACTATGCTAGAGCCCATAATAGCTTGTGGGTGCACACGGAAGTTTCTAGTATGAATAATCTTATGATCCCTTTGAGCCTGGGTGGCGGTCCATAAAAAACAGGCAATCCTGGTCTACCCAGGTGCCTAGACAGGCAATCCTAGAATAACCAGGTGCCTCAATCCACCCAGATGTGTGTTTAAGTTGCCACCTTAAGTAAACCATTAATTAACAAACTCACATCTGTCATGGATAACTCTCAAAACCCAATCCACGTCTACGAGCATAGCATGGCACTATAAGCATAACGTAATAGTAACTCCCAAGGTTTTGAGTGCAGGGCAATAGGTTCCTACCTCATCAACTACTTCCCAATACCCACATGTTATCAATCCTACTCATGCAATGTTTGAGGGTGAAACTAATGCATAAAAACTGGGTATGAAAGGGGATATGATCAAAGTGTGAACTTGCCTGCAATGTTGATGAAGATGATTCGCACTCATAACTCTTGATAGATCTACTCGTCACACTCCTGTCAATCTATCGTAAGCAAGCAATAGTAACCACACATAAGCAATCACTCAAAAGATCAGAAAGAACGAAGAAGTCCATTCAGAAAACATCAAAACCAAGCAAATAGCTCTTGCAACATAAAACAATTTCTAACAGTACCAAAATTATGTGAATTTGGCCTTATCATAAGGTTTAGGTCAAGAGCTTCAATTTGCAAAAAGAATCAACTCAAACGGAGCTACGAAACTCAAGTTATGATCAAACAAAGTTTGAATTCAAATCTGATCTAATTCAAATTTTCAACTTTTCAAAAACATGTTTAAGTTGTTTATCTGGATAGAGGAGATCATAATGAAGACGTGGGCGTTGGTTTCGTCTAATTCCGACTAACGAGCAAAAAGTTATAGTCATTTGAAAACCAGGGGCTGATATGTAAAGAAAATATTCACAAACGGGTCCCTGGCAGAAAACTAAAAATAAAAGAAAAAGACTAAATAGCGGACGTTCGTTACCGAACGCTAACGAACGAAAACCGTTCGCTACAAACCCTAAATTAGCGAGCGTTCGCTATATAACTAAACCTAATAAAAAACAGATCTAGGTTTTCTGAATAAAACTGAAAACGAATAAAAATAAACCGGGGAGGTTCGTGGTTTATACCGGTTGGGTTTTCGTCAAAAACTGGCCATTTTCCGCGGCGGATCGAGTCCGGCAAGATCGGGGCAGTGGCGTGCTCCGGCGATGGCGTCGACGGTGGCGCGGCTGAGGAGAAGGAGCGGCGAGCGGCGGCTGCGCGAGGCGGTGGTGCTGGCAGAGAGGGAAATGGGGCCCGGGGCTCCGGATTTATAGGGAGGGGAGGAGGTGGCGTGGAGGAGGGGAAAGGGGACGGAGGACTCCGGCGGTGGTACGGCGGCGTCGACGGCGTGCGGGAGCAGGGCTCCCGTCGGGAGGTCGGGGGCGATGTTGCTGGGCTGGCTGGGCCGCGGCCTGGCTGGGTGCTGGGCCGGCCCAGTCGGTGTAGTTCTCTTTTTTTAATAAACACATTTTTTAACACATACAAATAAAAACAATAAATAAAAACATTATATAGGCATATAATATATCAAAATTTCCAGAAAAAAATATCTACAACGTGAACATTTTTGTAAAGTCAAATAAAATCCAGAAAAATTCAAATAATTCAAAGAGTGCTCCTGCTCTAGTAAAATCCCCTAAAAATCATTTTAAAAATACCAAAATTAATTTAAATTTATTTCTCTCCAATTTTCTGATGTAGGGAATCATTTTACCCTAATTTCTATATATTTTATTTTTGGAGACAAATAATTTGAATACAACTCAAATAATCCAAATTGAAAAATAATTTCAATGGATTTTGAATTTGAGTTTCTTGGAAACTCCCAACTCATATTTCATATAATTTGAAGAAGTCATTTTATCTTCTCTTGTGAAAATCATTGAGTTGCATAAAGTTTCAGAATTGGAAATATTCTCAAATGAAATTCAAATATTTCCAACACCCCTTGTCATTTATATAAATGGAAGAAGTCATGTCATCTTCTCTCCAGGGTTTTGTGATGAAAAGGTATTTGAGTTCACGGAGAGCATAAATGCAAAAATGAAAGTTTGGGAAAGTCCTTTTATTCCCTCTCATTTAACTTTCAAAAGGTTTCGAATTTCACTCAATTTCACCCAATCAATCAAACAATCAATCAAATCTATCTATTTATTATAACATTCCAAAATTTAGAATTTTGGGATGTTACATGTCACTCATGAGTCATTGCACATCCCGGTACACCGCCGGAGGCATTCATATAGAGTCATATCTTGTTCTAAGTATCGAGTTGTAATTCTTGAGTTGTAAGTAAATAAAAGTGTGATGATCATCATTAATAGAGCATTGTCCCAAATAAAAAAATAAAAAAAGAGAAAGGCCAAATGAAAAAAGGAAAGGCCAAAAAAAGGGAAAGGCCAAAAAAAAGAAAGGCCAAATTAAAAAAAGGGGCAATGCTACTATCCTTTTTCCACACTTGTGCTTCAAAGTAGCACCATGATCTTCATGATAGAGAGTCTCCTATGTTGTCACTTTCATATACTAGTGGGAATCTTTCATTATAGAACTTGGCTTGTATATTCCAATGATGGGCTTCCTCAAAATGCCCTAGGTCTTCATGAGCAAGCAAGTTGGATGCACACCCACTTAGTTTCTTTTTGAGCTTTCATACACTTATAGCTCTAGTGCATCCATTGCATGGCAATCCCTACTTACTCACATTGATATCTATTGGCATCTCCATAGCCCGTTGATACACCTAGTCGATGTGAGACTATCTTCTCCCTTTTGTCTTCTCCACAACCACCATTCTATTCCACCTATAGTGCTATGTCCATGGCTCACGCTCATGTATTGCGTGAAGATTGAAAAAGTTTGAGAACATCAAAAGTATGAAACAATTGCTTGGCTTGTCATCGGGGTTTTGCATGATTTAAATATTTTGTGTGGTGAAGATGGAGCATAGCCAGACTATATGATTTTGTAGGGATAGCTTTCTTTGGCCATGTTATTTTGAGAAGACATAATTGCTTAGTTAGTATGCTTGAAGTATTATTATTTTTATGTCAATATGAACTTTTGTCTTGAATCTTATGGATCTGAATATTCATATCACAAGTAGGAAGAATTGCATTGAAATTATGCCAACTAGCATTCCACATCAAAAATTATCTTTTTTATCATTTACCTACTCGAGGACGAGCAGGAATTAAGCTTGGGGATGCTTGATACGTCTCCAACGTATCTATAATTTTTGATTGCTCCATGCTATATTATCTACTGTTTTGGGCAATATTGGGCTTTATTATCCACTTTTATATTACTTTCGGGACTAACCTATTAACCGGAGGCCCAGCCCAGATTTGTTGTTTTATGCCTATTTCAGTGTTTTGAAGAAAAGGAATATCAGACGGAGTCGAAACGAAACGAAATCAACTAGAGAAGTTTTTTTTGGAACGAAAGCCACCCGATGGACTTGGACCCCACGTCAAGGAAGGAAGGAGGAGCTCACGAGGGTAGGGGGCGCCCCACCCCCCTAGGGCGCGCCCCCCTGCCTCGTGGGGCCCTCGTGGCTCCCCTGACGTGCTTCTTTTGCCTATATAACTCCATATACCCTAAAACTTCCAAAACAGAGATTAGATCGGGAGTTCCGTTGCCAGAAGCCTCCGTAGCCACCGAAAACCAATCTAGACCCGTTCTGGCACCCTGCCGGAGGGGGCAATCCTTCTCCGATGGCCATCTTCATCATCCCGGTGCTCTCCATGACGATGAGGGAGTAGTTCTCCCTCGGGGCTGAGGGTATGTACCAGTAGCTATGTGTTTGATCTCTCTCTCTCTCTCTCTCTCTCTCTCGTGTTCTTGAGGTGATACGATCTTGATGTATCGCGAGCTTTGCTATTATAGTTGGATCTTATGTTTGTCCTCCCTTTCTTCTCTCTTGTAATGAATCGAGTTTCCCCTTTGAAGTAATCTGGTCGGATTGAGTCTTTAAAGATTTGAGAACACTTGATGTATGTCTTGCCGTGGATATCTGTGGTGACAATGGGATATCACGTGATTCACTTGATGTATGTTTTGGTGACCAACTTGCGGGTTCCATCCATGAACCTATGCATAGGGCTTGGCACACGTTTTCTTCGTGATTCTCCGGTAGAACTTTGGGGCACTCTTTGAGGTCCTTTGTGTTGGTTGAATAGATGAATCTGAGATTGTGTGATGCATATCGTATAATCATACCCACGGATACTTGAGGTGACATTGGAGTATCTAGGTGACATTAGGGTTTTGATTGATTTGTGTCTTAAGGTGTTATTCTAGTACGAACTCTAGGGCTGTTTGTGACACTTATAGGAATAGCCCAACGGATTGATTGGAAAGAATAACTTTGAGGTGGTTTCGTACCCTACCATAATCTCTTCGTTCGTTCTCCGCTATTAGTGACTTTGGAGTGACTCTTTGTTGCATGTTGAGGGATAGTTATGTGATCCAATTATGTTAGTATTGTTGAGGGAACTTACACTAGTGAAAGTATGAACCCTAGGCCTTATTTCCACGCATTGCAATACCGTTTACGCTCACTTTTATCATTAGTTACCTTGCTGTTTTTATTATTTCAGATTACAAATACCTTCATCTACTATCCATATACCACTTGTTTCACCATCTCTTCGCCGAACTAGTGCACCTATACAATTTACCATTGTATTGGGTGTGTTGGGGACACAAGAGACTCTGGTTGCAGGGTTGCTTGAGAGAGACCATCTTCATCCTTCGCCTCCTACGGATTGATAAACCTTAGGTCATCCACTTGAGGGAAATTTGCTACTGTCCTACAAACCTCTTCACTTGGAGGCCCAACAACGTCTACAAGAAGAAGGTTGTGTAGTAGACATCAAAGAGCGTGATTTATCAGTTCAGAGGTGGCCTGAGAGAAGATCTCCAACTAGCTCTCGTGCTTTTTGAGCCGCAGAAGTACGATGAGTTCTACAATATGGCACTTAAACAAGAGACTGCTCAGCTCAAGTGCGATGCTTCCAAGAAGCGAGTCAGGAATGCAACTCCTTCTTCCTCAACTCAAGTGGCAACTAAGCAGCAAAAGTATTGGTTGCCTCCTCCTCCTCCGTTCCGTCAGCCTTATCAGCAGAAGAGCAAAGGTGGCAATGGATCTTCCCACCCACCCAACCCAGGCTTTCAGAACAAGACTTCGTCTCATGCTCCAAGATCAAGTGCTCCGTATCACCGTCCACTCTCGGAGGTCACGTGCAACAAGTGTCAGCAGAAGGGTCACTATGCCAACAAATGCTTCAATCAGAGGCATCTTCCTCCTCCTCCTGTGAGATCTGCAAGCACCGCAGTGGTCAAGCATAATCCCAAGGACGCCAAGGTCAACATGATGAACGCAGCTCAGGCAGAGGACTCGTCAGATGTCATCATGGGTAACCTTCCTGTTAACGATGTTCCTGCAAAAGTACTTTTTGATACTGGTGCATCGCATTCTTTCTTGTCATTCCCATTTGCATCGAAGCACAATGTTGACACTGAGGTTTTTGCCCAAAGTCATGCAAGTTGTTTCTCCCGGAAAGCTTATGACTTCTAGTTCGGTTGCTCCGGATGTTTCTATCATGTTGGGCGACTATAAATTCCTGTCCTCTCCAGTGGTCCTTGGTAACTCGGATATTGATCTTATTCTCAGAATGGATTGGCTTTCTAAGCACAAGGCACCTCGATTGTGCTGTTAGGCAGATTCAATTGACACATTCGTCTAAGGATGTAATCGTCTTTGCCGCTCGTGATGATACCATTCGACTGTTTTCTCTCAATGAGAAGGGCGAGCTGGATGCCATCTCTTAGATTCCAGTCGTTTGCGAATATCAAGACGTATTTCCAGAAGAGATTCCAGGAATGCCTCCGCACCAGCCAGTTGAATTCGTCATCGATCTTGAGCCTGGCACGGAACCTGTTTGCAAACGTCCTTACAAGCTTGGACCTGAAGAGTTGAAGGAGCAGAAGAAGCAACTCGATATTCAAGAGCATATGGGTCTCATCCAACCAAGTTCTTCTCCATGGAGTTGTGGTGTTCTTTTCGTCAAGAAGAAGGATGGAATGGACCGACTTTGTGTCGACTACCGTCCATTGAACAAGAAGACCATAAAGAACAAGTACCCACATCCCAACATCAATGAGCTTTTCGAACAACTCAAAGGTGCTCAAGTATTCTCCAAGCTTGATCTCCGTATGGGCTATCATCAGATTCGCATTCATGAAGAAGATATCCCCAAGACAGCTTTCAGAACAAGCTATGGTTCATATGAATACACTGTCATGTCTTTCGGCCTTGTCAATGCTCCTCCAACATTCTCTCGCATGATGAACTTCATCTTCAATGCCCACACAAATGACTTCGTCTTGGTCTACCTCGATGACATTTTGGTCTTTTCCAAGAACAAGGAGGATCATGCCAAACACTTGAGATTGGTGCTGGATAAACTCAGAGAACATCAGTTCTATGCAAAGTTTTCAAACTGCGAGTTTTGGCTCGATGAGGTCCTCTACCTTGGGCATATCATCTCCGCCAAGGGCATAGCTGTTAATCCCGAGAAGGTGTCTGCAATTGTGAATTGGGAACCGCCTCAGAACGTGAAGCAACTCCGCAGCTTCCTTGGGCTCGCAAGCTATTGTCGAAGGTTCGTTGAGAACTTCTCTAAGATCATGAAGCCTCTTTCCAACCTTCTGCAGAAGCACGTGAAGTATGTCTGGTCGCCTGAATGTGACATCGCTTTCAACACCCTGAAAGATAAGTTGGTCACTGCTCCAATTCTGACTCCTCCTGATGAATCCAAACCGTTCGAGGTCTTCTGTGATGCTTCCCTTCAAGGTCTTGGTGTAGTGTTGATGCAAGAGAAGAAAGTTGTGGCCTATACCTCTCGCCAGTTGAAGCCCAACGAAAAGAACTACCCCACTCACGATCTCGAGTTGGCGGCAGTTGTCCATGCTCTTTTAACTTGGAGACATCTCTTGTTGGGAAGGAAAGTGGACATCTTCACTGATCACAAGAGTCTCAAGTACATCTTCACTCAGCCAAACCTCAACCTTAGGCAGACTCTTTGGGTTGAAATGATTCAAGAGTATAATCCGAGTATCGAATATACTCCAGGCAAGACCAATGTAATTGCTGACGCATTGAGCAGGAAGGCTTACTGCAATAGTCTGATTATCAAGCCTTACCAACCAGAGCTTTGTGAAGCTTTCCGCAAACTCAATCTTCAAGTTGTTCCTCAAGGACTCCTCGCCAACCTCCAAGTCTCTCCTACTTTGGAAGATCAGATTCGTGAAGCTCAACTTCTTGATGCTATGGTGAAAAAGGTGCAGATTGGGATTGCCAAGAGTCAACCCAAGTACAAGTGCTATCGTCTCGATGACAAGGATACTCTATTCTTCGAGGATCGCATTGTTGTGCCTAAAGGTGACCTTCGTAAAGTCATTATGAACGAGGCTCACAATTCACTCCTCTCTATTCACCCTAGAAGTACAAGGATGTACCAGGACCTCAAGCAGTCGTATTGGTGGACTCGAATGAAGCGCGAGATTGCTCAGTTCGTGAATGAATGTGATGTCTGCAGAAGAGTGAAAGAAGAACACCAACGACCAGCTGGTCTCCTCCAGCCTCTTGCCATTCCAGAATGGAAGCTTGACCATATTGAGATGGACTTCGTGACTGGATTTCCCAAGTCCAAGCGTGGCAATGATGCTATCTTTGTTGTCATCGACAAGCTCACCAAAGTGGCTCATTTTCTTCCTATCAAAGAATCTATCATAGCAGCTCAGTTGGCAGAGCTCTATACCTCCAGGATTGTATCCTTGCACGATATTCCGCAGTTGATATCTTTAGATTGTGGCAGCATCTTTACCTCCAAGTTCTGGGATTCTTTTCAGAAGGCCATGGGCACCAACATTCGCTTCAGCATAGCTTTTCATCCCCAAACCAGTGGCCAGGTCGAGCGGGTCAATCAGATTCTTGAAGATATGCTCAGGGCATGTGTCATCTCTTTCGGTATGAAGTGGGAAGATTGTCTTCCATATGCCGAGTTCTCCTACAACAACAGCTTTCAAGCGAGTTCAGGCAAGGCCCCATTCAACATTCTCTATCGCAGGAAGTGTCGTACTCCTCTTAACTGGTCAGAGACTGGTGAACGTCAACTTCTTGGCAATGACTTGATCATAGAGGCTGAAGAAATGTGCAAAGTCATTCGTGAAAATCTCAAAGCCGCGCAATCGCGCCAGAAGAGTTACTATGATAGCAAGCATCGTGACTTGGCTTTCGAGATCGGAGACCATGTCTACCTCCGCGTCTCTCCAATGAAAGGTACTCGTCGCTTCGGTATCAAAGGGAAGCTTGCCCCTAGATATGTGGGTCCTTTCAAGATCATCAGCAAAAGAGGCGATCTCGCCTATCAACTTGAGCTTTCATCCAACTTTGCAAACATGCACGACGTGTTTCACGTGTCTCAACTCCCCAAGTGTTTCAAGACTCCTGACCGCACCATCAACTTTGAAGAGATTGATCTCCAAGAAGACCTGTCTTATCATGAGCATCCCGTTGCTATTCTTGAAGAAACTGTGCGCAAGACTCGCAACAAGTCTATCAAATTCCTGAAAGTCAAGTGGTCACATCATTCCGACCGTGAAGCCACCTGGGAACGCGAGGACCACCTCCGTTCTGAGTACCCGGAGTTTTTCCAGTCCTAGATCTCGGGACGAGATCCTTTCGTAGTGGTGGAGTGTTGTAACACCCCGTATGTAACTTGCCATATTTGTATTCCAACTCTTGCCATTTCCAGCACTAAGTTATGTTATCTCCTCGTTGTCGGGTTTGTGCCTTCATGTTGTTTTGTCTTTGTCATGCATCTCATATCATGTCATCATGTGCATCGCATTTGCATACGTGTTCGCCTCATGCATCCGAGCATTTTCCCCGTTGTCCGTTTTGCATTCCGGCGCTCCTATGTCCTCCGGTGTCACTTTCTACCTCTTTTCGTGTGCGGGTGTTAAACATTCTCGGAATGGAACGAGACTTTCCATGCGGCCTCGGCTTACTACTGGTAGACCGCCTGTCAAGTTTCGTGCCATTTGGACTTAGTTTGATACTCCAACGGGTAATCAAGGAGCCGAAAAGGCCTCGTGTGTGTTGCAGCCCAACACCTCTCCAAGTGGCCCAAAACCCACCTAAACCCCCTCCACCATCTAGGCCGTTTGATCACGATCGCGTGGCCGCAAACCGTGCTCAATTTGGAGCCTCCTAGCTCCTCCTACCTATAAAAAGGGCCCTCTCCCCCGAAATCCGGACGAAACCCTAGACCCCTCCCTCTCCACGTGCCGCCGGACAAAATCCGGACGGCCGGACACGTCCGCCCGGCTCCGCTGGACGAATAGCGCATTGCCACGTGTCCTGGGTCGGTGCCCACATCACCGCCGACCGCGCAGGCCCGCCGAGCCCACGAGCGGCCCATCCGGCCAGCGTCGCCCCCTCGGTC
>NC_041388.1:31048013-31166920 GCF_002162155.2 Triticum dicoccoides
GGGCGCCACCTCACGCCCTCGCCGGTGACCGCCGCCCCCACCGATCCGGTCGCCGAGCTCCGCCGCCGGCGCCGCGGAGCTCCTCCGCCGGCACCGCGGAGTGCCTCCGCCGCCGCCAACCGCCGCCACCTCCGCGTACCAAGTCCCATCTCCGGTCGGCTCCTTCCACCCCAAGTCAGGCAACCTCAAGCTCCCACCAACTCCGGCGAACAGGAACTCCGGCGAGCGCCTCAAAGTCCGTGCCGATCTGGATTTGAGATCCGCTAGGGTTGACTTTTTCCCTAACCCTAGATTTTTGCATATGTTCATCGCGTCATAACTCTGCATCTGTGGCTCCGTTTCGGGCGTGTAGCATATCAAATTGTTCTTCTCGACGAGTACTTCACTTCATCTCATTGCATCATGTTAATTTGAGCTCATCTTGATGCCCTAAATGCTGTTGGAAGAGTGCTAGTTTCTGTTAGTTTTAGATTCTTATCAGTAATTGGACTTTTGTCATTTTTGCCATGATTGATGTGTGCCTCCTATGAACTCGAGCCCTACATGAGTTTTGAAGTATGCCATGCCATCTTTACAGGGGTGTATGCCATGTATTTTTGTGATCTCTGTGGTGACTAGCACAAGCATGCAAAGTAGCTCTCGTAATGTTGCTGATTTCAGGGACTTAGAAATCTTCTAAGTCTTTGCCCTGTCAATATTTTTATGCCATGTGTTCATGTTGCTACAGAGTGATCCATGCCTCTTTTGAGCATGATCAGTAAGGATGTTTTGTAGATATTGTTGTGCTCTATCCATCAATGTCTTTGTTTGCAATTATGGAGCACCCTAGCTTGACTCAATCAAGCTCTACTTTTGCTATAAAATGTTCTTGGTAGAATGTTTACGTGTTAAGCATTTTTGCCGATGTTGTTGTAGTTGATCCGTGCATTCTATGTTGTTGTTATTGTCATGTTTAGCTTCTATGTCATGTCTACTTGCTGGGTGTATACTTAGTTTGTCATGCAATGCCTTGTGGTGAGTGCATCGAGCTCGTAAACATGCCTACTTAATATTTGTTTTGCCATGTTCCAGTTTTCTACCAAGTCTGAATCTGTTAACGATAATTGCTATGTTCACATGGTTGCCATTGTATTTTCTGATCCCTTTTGGCTTATGGTCAGTAAAGGACTTTTGTTGTATGCTTTGAGTAGCTTCATGCCATGCCTTGATTTGCCATGATATGTTCCTGTAGCATGTTGTTACCTTGCTCTAAACATTGCTTCCTGGCGTTAAATTCCTGGCATGTTATTTTCACTAAGTGTGTAACCTGATATCTTTTGCACTTTTGCCATGCTTTTTTGTACCTGCTATTGAGTGCATTAGCTGTAGCTCAGTGTTCATCTTTTGTCAAGCATCTTGAGTGGATCACTGCCATGTATTTTGTTGCTATGTTAGAGTGCTGTAGCATGTTGTTCTTGATGCATTTAGATGGCCTCGTACTATTAATCGCAGATCGGTGCCATATTTGTTTTGCTTGTCATTTCCAAATCGTGCATCCGATTCCGGTGATCTTTATATCGATTTCGACCGAAATCAACTCATATTTGCAGTGGCACTCTTGGTTTTCCAAGTTGAGGCAAGGTTCCATCTTTCCTTTCCGAAACATGCATATGCATTGCATATCGCATCCCGCATATCATTGCCATGTTTTGCATCATGTTGCTTGTGCATTGCACGTGGTTGATTGTGTCTCCCTTTTGCTTGTGTTCTTACTTTGGGTAGAGCCAGGAGACGAGTACGTGATCGAGGAGCCCGTTGAGTACATTTACGAGGATCAAGCTAACGTCAACTCGGAGAACTTTGCAGGCAAGATGACCATACCCTCGAAATCACTTCTATCTTTGCTTGCTAGATTCTTGCTCTTTTGCTATGCCTATGCTACAATACCTACCACTTGCTTATCATGCCTCCCATATTGCCATGTCAAACCTCTAACCCACCTTGTCCTAGCAAACCGTTGTTTGGCTATGTTACCGCTTTGCTCAGCCCGTCTTATAGCATTGCTAGTTGCAGGTGAAGATTGGAGTTTGTTCCTTGTTGTAACATGTTTATTGTTGGGATATCATTATTATATCTTGTCTATTTTAATGCATCTATACACTTGGTAAAGGGTGGAAGGCTCGGCCTTATGCTTGGTGTTTTGTTGCACTCTTGCCGCCCTAGTTTCCGTCATACCGGTGTTATGTTCCTTGATTTTGCGCTCCTTACACGGTTGGGTTATAATGGGAACCCCTTGACAGTTCGCCTTGAATAAAACTCCTCCAGCAATGCCCAACCTTGGTTTTACCATTTGCCACCTAGCCTCTTTTCCCTTGGGTTTCCGGAGCCCGAGGGTCATCTTTATTTAAACCCCCCTGGGCCAGTGCTCCTCTGAGTGTTGGTCCAAACCGAGTAGACTGTGGGGCCACCTCGGGGCAACTTGAGGGTTGGTTTAACTCGTAGGATGTCTCATCTAAGTGTGCCCTGAGAACGAGATATGTGCAGCTCCTATCGAGATTTGTCGGCACATTCGGGCGGCTTTGCTGGTTTAGTTTTACCATTGTCGAGATGTCTTGTAACCGGGATTCCGAGTCTGATCGGATTGTCTTGGGAGAAGGAATATCCTTCGTTGACCATGAGAGCTTGTGATGGGCTAAGTTGGGACTCCCCTGCAGGGATTTGAACTTTCGAAAGCCGTGCCCGTGGTTATGGGCAAATGGGAATTTGTTAATGTCCGGTTGTAGAAAACCTTAAACTTAACTTAATTAAAATGAATCAACAAAGTGTGTGGCCGTGATGGTCTCTTTTTGGCGGAGTCCGGGAAGAGAACACGATCTCGAGTTATGCTTGAACGTAGGTTGTTCTAGGATCACTTCTTGATCATAGTTGTTCGATCGTGCCTTTGCCTTCTCTTCTCGCTCTCATTTGTGTATGTTAGCCACCATATAAGCTAGTGCTTACTGCAGCTCCACCTCATACCTTTTACCCTTCCTATAAGCTTAAATAGTCTTGATCGCGAGGGTGTGAGATTGATGAGTCCCCGTGACTCACAGATTCCTTCAAAACTAGATGTAGGGACCGATGATACCGCTCCAGGAGATTCAACTGAGCTCAAGTGGGAGTTCAATGAGGACTCAGGATGATACTACGTTTCCTTTCTAGACGATCAGTAGTGGTGCCTAGTTGGAGCGATCGGGGACTTAGTCGCATTTGGGGTTTATTTTGGTTCCGTAGTCGGACCTTGATTGTATCTGGATGAATGTAATGATATTTATGCTATTGTGTGACGTGGCGAGTGTAAGCCAACTATGTACCTCTTTTCCTTATTCTTTTACATGGGTTGTTGTGAAGATTACCTCACTTGCGACATTGCTTACAATGCGGTTATGCCTCTAAGTCGTGCTTCGATACGTGGGAGATATAGCCGCATCATGGGCGTTATAGAAAGTGAAATATTTTGAGGCTTGACAATCACAATATTGGTGATACAAGCAATTCATGAATAATTAGTATTTGGAAGAGAACTTTCAAAAATAAATACACCCTCATGGAAATCTTTTGTGATTGTGAGCCCCCATCAAACTATTATATGCCAAAATTGTTGACGTTGGACAAGGAAGAAAACGTAATGGTTTATGTTTGTTCATATTCACATAGAAGTTATATTGTCATAGATCCTTCAACATGTTGTGCTTGCCCCCCATCTTTGCTAGCCAAAAATTCCGCACCAAGTAGAGATACTACTTGTGCATCCAAAAACCCTTAAACCCAAATCTTATTTTCAAGAGTCCACCATACCTACATAAGGATTGAGCAAGATCCTTCAAGTAAGTTGTCATCGTTGCAATAAGGCAATAAAAATTGCTTCTCAAAGTGTGAGATCATTTAGTGTAAGAGAAAATTGAGCGTTGTACGAACTTGTGATGGCAAAGTAATAAAAGCGACAGACTTCATAATAAAGGTTGCTATCATAAGGGGCAATATAACGTGACGTTCTTTTGCAGTAAGGGGTTGAGCATACAAATAAATAAGCGCATGGCAACCTCTGCTTCCCTCTGCGAAGGGCCTATCTTTTATTTTTTAATATTTACTTTAATGCAAAGAGTCAAAGTATTCCTCTCTATTCCTTTTTATTTTCTCTTTTGGTAAGCATCACGTGGTGAGGAAAGATCTAGGAACATATGTCCAGTTGAATATGGGTAGCATGAGTTATTATTGTTGACATCACCCTTGAGGTGAATACGTTGGGAGGCGAAACTATAAGCCCCTATCTTTCTATGTGTCCGGTTGAAACGTTTTGCTCATTTGTACAAGGTGAGTGTTAGCAATCATCGAAGACTATATGATGGTTGAGTATGTGGAGATCTTACTTAAACTCCGTTGAATAAGTTGAATTGCAATTGCTTGGTGACTAAGAACATAGGTTGTTGGGTTTCAAGAGAATTCATTGTTTGAACTTTAACGTGCGAAATGGTTGCCACTATAACATGAGAAGTTTCATAAGAAAGAATTCTTGTTATGATGCTAGGAAAAGTGACTGAAATTATCATTGATTAAACTTTTGCACTTTGCTAGCATTCACACTTCATAAATTATTTCTTTTATCATTTACCTACTCGAGGAAAAGTAGAAATTAAGCTTGGGGATGCTGATACGTCTCCAACGTATCTATAATTTATGAAGTATTCATGCCGTTATATTATCATTCTTGGATGTTTTACAATCATTTTATAGAAACTTTATATCCTTTTTTGGGACTAACCTATTGACCCAGTGCCTAGTGCCAGTTGCTGTTTTTTTTCTTGTTTTTTACATCACAGAAAATCAATATCAAATGGAGTCCAAACACCGCGAAACTTTACAGAGATTTTTTTGGACCAGAAGGAACCCAATGGGCCAGAGCTGCACCTGGGGGTGCCCCGAGGGGGGCACAACCCACCAGGGCGCACCCAGGTGGGTCGTGCCCACCTCGGTGGCCTCCTGCACCCCTTCTTTGCACTATAAATTCCCAAATATTCCGAAACCCTTCGGGGTTAACCTAGATCAGAAGTTCCACCGCCGCAGGGCTCCGTAGCCACCGAAAACCAATCAAGACCCGTTCCGGCACCCTGCCGGAGGGGGGAATCATCTCCGGTGGCCATCTTCATCATCCAAGCGGCCACCACGATGAGGAGGGAGTAGTCCACCCTCAGGGCTGAGGGTTTGTATCAGTAGCTATGTGTTTTATCTCTCTCTCTCTCATGATCTATATCATGGGCTTTGTTAGCATAGATGGATCATATGATGTTTCTCCCCTCTATACTCTTGTTGTGATGAATTGAATCTTTACCCTTTGAAGTTTGTATTGTCGGATTGAATATTCAGAGATGAGAACACATGATATATGTCTTGCGGTATGAATACTTGAGGTGACAATTGGGGTATCTTATTGATTCACTTGATATATGTTATGGCATTCAACTCGCGGATCCACGCGGTGATATTGGGGTAATCTATGCATAGGTGTTGATGCACGTTTTTGTTATCTTTTCTCCGACAGAAACTTTGGGGTCTCTTTATATTTATTTGTGTGGATTAAGTATTATGAATATGAACTTGCTTTGGTGTTATCTTAGTACGGACTCTAGGATAGATCGAACGGGAAAAATAGCTTTGTGTTATTTTAGTACGGACTCTTGAATAGATCGAACGGAAAGAATAGCTTTGAGGTGGTTTAGTACCCTACAAACAATTCCTATCTTTTGTTCTCCGATAATAGGAACTTGGGAGTGATTCTTCGTTGCACTTTGAGGGATAATCATATGATCCAACTATGCTCGCACCGTTGAGAGGTTGCACTAGCGAAAGTATGGACCCTAGGCCTTGTTTTTAAGCATTGCAATACCGTTTTTGTGCCCGTTTATTATTTGCTACCTTGCTGTTTTTATTTATTCAGAATATAAAAATATATTTCTACCATCCATATTACACTTTTATCACCATCTCTTCGCTGAACTAGTGCACCTATACAATTTGTCATTGTATTGGGTGTGTTGGGGACACAAGAGATTTCTTGTATTTGGTTGCAGGGTCATTTGAGGGAGACCATCTTCATCCTACACCTCTCACGGATTGATAAACCTTAGGTTATCCACTTGAGGGAAAATTGCTACTATCCTACAAAACTCTGCGCTTGGAGGCCCAACACGTGTCTACAAGAATAATGTTGTGTAGTAGACATCAAGCATACCTGCCAAAGCCGAGAAGGAGGGTAAATCCTCATCTAGTGAGTCCGGAAGAGAACATGGCATGTGAGATAGACCTAGATCGTGGTTCCATGCCGCAGCACGGCGGCTGGCCTTCTCCATGGCGGTGGGCGACTCGCCCATCGGACCCGATGCCGAACCCAGGCGGGAGCTCTTCTGTGTCAGTGTGGCCGGGGAAGAAGACGCCCGAGGGCGCCCCTTGCCCAGAGGGGGAAGCCGCGGAAGGGCCCGGGCCACTGAGGCGGTGGAGTCCCACAAGGCCCCAAGGGAGGGTGGCGAGGAGGCCACCAAGGCCCGGGGAGACGCAAGGCGCAGCGAGGAGGGCGGGCAGACGTCCAGGCTGACATTTTATTATTTGTGGGATGATCCTTAGCATTGTTGTCCGTGACTATCGTCCCATCTGGTTTTTATTTTTTTAATGCGGAGGCAAAATATTTGCCTCATTCATTAATTGAGGGAGGAGACAATGTTTAAGTCGGAGCCACATGAGGCCCACTGAATACAAAGTCATTACTCTCGCGGCATCAAATTACTCAGGCGTTTCGCACCCGCTAGCACCCAGAGCCTAGGTTCCTCCTTCAAGTTTTGCAAGATGATTTGGGGTGCATCGATTTCTTTCAGAAGACCGTTGCATATCTCTCATTCCAAATGGTCCAGGTGGTGAGCAAGGTGAGGGTCGCCATCGCCTTGCTGCGCCTGGCCATATGAGTCCACCAACTACTGAGAGAGTGATGAGCCGGCCACTGGTTGGTGTTGATATATCACCAATTCGCAACCAATCTCTAATCAGCCTCCACAACCACATAGTGTACCGACATCTATAGAAAAGGTGACTGGCGGACTCAAACTCCCTCTTGCATAACGGGCAAAGGCCATAATTTTGCATCCCGCCCCTCTCTAGACGATCAGTGGTCCACACCCTATGTTGGATGGCTAGCCATGCGAAGAATTTGACCTTGGGGGTGCCCAGACTTTCCAAATGGCCTTGTTCATGGGCGTGAGGATAGCTCCCATGAATTGTGCCTTATATGCTGATTTGGCTTAGTAGTATTCCCCATTAGGGGAGAGCTTCCAAATGATGGTGTTATGGATGTCTTGGGAGATGTTTATATGAGAGAGCAAAGACCACAGTTCAATAAATTGAGCCACATGATTCCATGTCAGCTCATAATGCATGTCAATGGCCTTGAACACCGCATCATCGTGCAAGGCCCTACTAACCTTCCAACTTTTGCGCTTCGAGATCTTGTATATGAGGGGTGCAGCATCAATTGACTTCTTGCCGTTGAGCCACGGCGCGTCCCAAAATTGTGTCCTTTCCCCATTGCCAAATGTGATGGTGGTGGGAGCACAAAAAATCCATGTCCTCTTTGTCGCACGGGTTTCCCGAACCAACCCAAATCTTCGTTGGGTCATGCCACTCATACCATGGCCAACGCAACCGGAGAGTTCTAGCAAATTTGTCAAGATGTAGAACACCTAATCCTCCTAGGTGAGTAGGCCTACAGACCGTTTCACAATTAACCTTGTACTCCCCTTCGGAGACCTTTTTCGTGCCCGCCCAAAGGAAGGCACGCTCAATATTGTTGATGTTCTGGAGAACGGGTGGTGGCACAATGAGCGGGGTGGGTGGTGGATGGCCTAGGAGGTGAAGACCGACTTCACAAGAGCCCCACGTCCAATGGAGGTGATATGCATGCCCTCCCAAGGCACAAGCTTGTTCGCAATTTTGTCCTCCATGTGTTGAAAGTCCACTCGCTTAAGTTGCCAAACAGAAAGCGGCAACCCAATTGTATCTCATGGGGAAAGAAGCTCGAGTGGCTGTCATGTCCTCAAGTATGGCGTCCAAATCCAAGTGCCGACACCGAATCGACACCACGGAGCTCTTGTGAAAATTTGTGTGCATCCCTGTGACCTCACCAAACCCCTTCAGGATGTCGGCCAGGTTTCTAATATCCTCCCGAATTGGCGCCACAAAGACAGTAGCGTCATCAGCATAGAGTGATGTCCGAATAATGATGCCACGCCCTCTAATCTTGTGCAGAAGACCAATACGGGTGGCTGAGTTGAGTAGTTGTTGTAGCGGGTCAATCACAATAACAAAAAGAAGCGGTGACAGCGAGTCTCCTTGCCATAGGCCCTTCCCGTGGCTAATCAGGGAACCGGGAACCCCATTGAGGAGCACCCATGATGATGAGGTGCTTAAAATGGCAACAATCCAGTCACGAAATCTGCTAGGGAAGCCGCGTCGCTGAAGAATATCAAGGACATATTCCCACCTGACCGAGTCAAAAGCTTTTCGGATGTCCAGTTTGAGAAGGAGTGATGGGGTCTTGTTCTTGTGGAGGTAGTGTGCAAGGTTTCTAATGTACATGAAGTTGTCATGAATGCTAGCTTCTCTTCTTTATGAAAGCACTTTGGGCGTTGGATATGAGGTTGTTCATGTGCGGGCTAAGCCTCGTTGCAAGCATCTTGGAGATAATCTTGGCAATGGCATGGATGAGGCTAATGGGCCGGAATTCGGTGCTGTCTTCTACCCCATCCTTCTTGGGCAGAAGCACAATATTAGCAGAGTTGAGCCACTGGGTGCCTTGTCGCACGGCATATGATCAATGGTGCACTTGACCTCCTCCTCGGTGGAAGGTGAATTAAGACCTTCCAAATCAACATGACCCATTTCAATATCCGCCCAATTAAAATCCCTACTCCTTGGCGTGCCTCTTCCAATGGTGTTGGAGAAATGATTATGCACAATAGTTTCCTTCTCCAAGTGGTCGATGACCCACCCGTTGTTATGCATTAACCGATGTATGTGGTTCTTGCGATGTCTACCGTTGACCCTGAGATGGAAAAACTTGGTGCATAATCAAGAGCGTGTCGCCGGGCCGCCCCTGTTGCCAAGGAGGCCCAGGCATTTTTGTGCCGCGGTCTGGGAATCGTCAAAGATGGAGAGGATGTTACTGAGCGCGTGATGAAAGAGCTCGCCAACTAGTTCAAGGATCAAGTCCCGGGAACAGTGATCTCTGCACTCAAGGCACTGTTCCAACTTGACTCAGGCCGGGCTGCTGAAGTGGAGGACTGATACATCCCAACATATCTATAATTTTTTATTGTTCCATGCTATTATATTATCTATTTTGGATATTTTATATCCATTAATATGCCATTTTATATGATTTTTGGGACTAACCTATTAACCTAGAGCCCAGTGCCAGTTTTTGTTTTTCCTTGTTTTAGAGTTTCACAGAAAAGGAATACCAAACGGAACGAAACTTTCGCGATGATTTTTCTTGGACCGGAAGACATCCAGGAGACTTGGAGTGCAAGTCAGAAGAGCCACAAAGTGGCCACAGGGGTGGAGGGCGCGCCCCCCGACCTTGTGGGCCCCTCGGTGACCCCCTGACCTAGATCTTCCTCCTATATATTCTCAAATATCCCAAAAACTTCCAGGGGAGCCACAAAACCACTTTTCCACCTCTACAACCTTCTGTACCCGTGAGATCCCATCTAGGGGCCTTTTCCGGCATCCTGGCGGAGGGGGATTCGATCACGAAGGGCTTCTACATCAACACCATTGCCTCTCCAATGAAGCGTGAGTAGTTTACCACAGACCTACGGGTCCATAGCTAGTAGCTAGATGGCTTATTCTCTCTCTTTGATTCTCAATACAAAGTTCTCCTCGATGTTCTTGGAGATCTATTCGATGTAATACTCTTTTGTGGTGTGTTTGCCAAGATCCGATGAATTGTGGATTTATGATCAGCTTACTATGAATATTATTTGAATCTCCTCTGAGTTCTTATATGTGTGATTTGATATATTTGCAAGTCTCTTCGAACTATCGATTTGGTTTGGCCAACTAGATTGGTTTTTCTTGCAATGGGAGAACTGCTTTGCTTTGGGTTCAATCTTGCGGTGCTCGATCCTAGTGACAGAAGGGGAACCAACACATATTGTATTGTTGCCATCGAGGATAACAAGATGGGGTTTTCATCATCTTGCTTGAGTTAACTCCGCTACATCATGTCATCTTACTTAATGCGTTACTCTGTTCTTATGAACTTAATACTCTAGATGCAGCAGGAGTTGGTCGATGTGTGGAGTAATAGTAGCAGATGCGGAATTGTTTCAGTCTACTTGACACGGACGTGATGCCTATATTTATGATCATTGCCTTAGATATTGTCATAACTTTGCGCTTTTCTATCAATTGCTCGACAGTAATTTTTTCACCCACCATATTATTTTCTATCTTGAGAGAAGCCTCTAGTGAAACCTATGGCCCCCGGGTCTATTTTCCATCATATAAGTTTCCGATCTATAATTCTTGTTCCCTGTTTACTTCTTTTGCAATCTTTTACTTTTCGTTCCATAAACCAAAAATGCCAAAAATATTACTTTACCCTTTATATCAGATCTCACTTTCCAAATAACTGTGAAGGGATTGACAACCCCTTTGTCATGTTGGGTGCAAGTTGGTGTTTGTTTGTGCAGGTATTCGGTGGCTTGTTGCATTGTCTCCTACTGGATTGATACCTTGGTTCTCAAAAACTAAGGGAAATACTTACTCTACTTTGTTGTATCACCCTTTCCTCTTCAAGGGAAAAACCAACGCAAGCTCAAGAGGTAGGAGGAAGAATTTCTAGCACCGTTGCGGGGTAGCTCTACACCAAGCCGAGACATGCCAAGTACCAATCATAAACTCTCATCTCTCGCATTACATTATTCGCCATTCGCCTCTCATTTTCCTCTCCCCCACTTCTAAAATGATTTTCGAAAAGATTTGCCTTTTCTTCGCTCCTCTTCCATTCTTCTTCTTCGTCTGCCTTTTGTTTGCTTGTTTGCTAGATTTGTTGCCGCTACCATGTTTGAAATCTCGGAGGTTATCACTGAAGGATAGTAGTAAGGATGGGGAAAAACTTTGATGCTTTTGCTAATTCTGGTCCAGATGAAGAAACTGCTATCTTGCACGCTAAGAAATTATGCATAGGTAGCGGAAATATTATTGGAAAGGGGGTTATTCAGTATTTATTTACTTGTGCTGGTGCACTCCCCACTATGGGTGGATCTATCCTCCATAAAAATAATAGTCTTGAGGATGCTATATCTTTGCTTGTTGTTGAACTTGAAAGACAATTCGTTCACATGCATCCATCCATACAAATGATTTTTCTAGAATTTTCTAATTTTGAGCATTCTTCTGTTAAGCGTGCCGTCACTATATTCCTAGCTCATGAATTTAGATTTATTATCAAAGAAGCTAGTGAAATTTTCGCTCATTATAGAGTAGACGGTGGACGTCGTCCCATAGAGGGAATTATCTTTAATCAAGAGGACATATGCCTAGCTAAGGGCGTTAAACAATAGCGCTTGTTGGGAGGCAACCCAATTTTTATTTTTGTTCTTTATTTTTAGGTTCTGTTTTGCAACAAATAATTCATCTATCTTGTGGTTAGATGTGGTTTTATGTTTTAATTAGTGTTTGTGCCAAGTAAGACCTTTGGGATAGCTTACTGTGATAGTTGATTTGATCCTGCTGAAAAACAGAAACTTTTGCACCCAGGAGATTAGTTTTCATTTCTAACCGAAGCACGATAAAATAATGTTTCTTTTTGCAGAGCATTTATAATCAAATTTCCTAGGACATCATAATTTCTCAGGATTTTTGGAGTTACAAAAGTACTCGAAATATCCATATTGCTACAGACTGTTCTGTTTTTGACAGATTCTATTTTTCGCGTGTTGTTTGCTTATTTTGATGAATCTATGGCTAGTATCGGGGGTATGAACCATGGAAAAGTTGGAATACAGTAGATATTACACCAATATAAATAAAAAATGAGTTCACAACAGTACCAAAAGTGGTGATTTATTTTTCTTATACTAACGAAGCTTACGAGATTTTCTATTGAAGTTTTGTGTTGTGAAGTTTTCAAGTTTTGGGGAAGGATTTGATGGACTATGGAATAAGGAGTGGCAAGAGCCTAATCTTGGGGATGCCCAAGGAACCCCAAGGTAATATTCAAGGACAACCAAGAGCCTAAGCTTGGGGATGCCCCGGGAAGGCATCCCCTCTTTCGTCTTCGTCTATCTGTAACTTTACTTGAGGTTATATTTTTATTCACCACATGATATGTGTTTTGCTTGGAGCGTCTTGTATGATTTGAGTCTTTTCTTTTTACTTGCCACAATCATCCTTTCTGTACACACCTTTTGGGAGAGACACGCATGAATCGTGATTTATTAGAATACTCTATGTGCTTCACTTATATCTTTTGAGCTAGGCAATTTTGCTCTAGTGCTTCGCTTATATCCTTTTAGAGCACGGCGGTGGTTTTATTTTGTAGAAATTGATGAACTCTCGTACCTCACTTATATTATTTTGAGGGTCTTTAAGACAGCATGGCAATTTTATTTGGTTATAAATTAGTCCTAATATGATAGGCATCCAAGAGGGATATAATAAAAACTTTCATATAAAGTGCATTGAATACTATGAGAAGTTTGATTCCTTATGATTGTTTTGGGATATGAAGATGATGATATTAGAGTGATGCTAGTGAATAGTTGTGAATTTGAGAAATACTTGTGTTAAGGTTTGTGAGTCCCGTAGAATGCACGTATGATGAACCATTATGTAACGAAGTTGGAGCATGTGATATTTTTTGATTGTCTTCCTTATGAGTGGCGGCCGGGGACGAGAGATGGTATTTTCCTACCAATCTATCCCCCTAGGAGAATGCGCGTAGTACTTTGTTTCGACGACTAATAGATTTTTGCAACAAATATGTGAGTTCTTTATGACTAATGTTGAGTCCATGGATTATACGCACTCTCACCTTTCCGCCATTGCTAGCCTCTCTTGTACTCCACAACTTTCGTCGGTACCATAAACCCACCATATACCTTCCTCAAAACAGCCACCATACCTACTTATTATGGCATTTCCATATCCATTACGAGATATATTGTCATGCAACTTTCCACCGTTCTGTTTATTATGACACACATCATTATTGTCATATTGCTATGCATGATCATGTAGTTGACATCGTGTTTGTGGCAAAGCCACCGTTCATCATTTTTATACATGTCGCTCTTGATTCATTGCACGTCCCGGTACACCGCCGAAGGCATTCATATAGAGTCATATTTTTGTTCTAGTATTGAGTTGTAATTTTTGAGTTGTAAGTAAATAGAAGTGTGATGATCTTCATTATTAGAGCATTGTCCCGTGTGAGGAAATAAAAAAAGAAGAGAAAGGCCAAAAAAAGAGAAGGCCCAAAAAAGAGAAAAAGAAAAAAAGAAAAAAAGAGAGAGAAAAAGAGAGAAGGGACAATGTTACTATCATTTTTGCCACACTTGTGCTTCAAAGTAGCACCATCATCTTCATGATAGAGAATCTCCTATATTATCATTTTTATATACTAGTGAGAAATTTTTCATTATAGAACTTGGCTTGTATATTGCAACAATGGGCTTCCTCAAAATGCCATAGGTCTTGATGAGAAAGAAAGTTGGATGCACACCCACTTAGTTTTCTTTTTGAGCTTTCATAAACTTATAGCTCTAGTGCATCTGGTGCATGGCAATCCCTACTCAGTCACATTGATATCTATCGATGGGCATCTCCATAGCCCGTTGATATGCCTAGTTGATGTGAGACCATCTCCTTCTTTTGTCTTCTCCACAACCACCGTCTATTCCACCTATAGTGTTATGTCCATGGCTCACGCTCATGTATTGCGTGAAAGTTGAAAAGGTTTGAGAACATCAAGAGTATGAAACAATTTCTTGGATTGTCATCAGGGTTATGCATGATTTGAATATTTTGTGAGATGAAGATGGAGCATAGCCAGACTATATGATTTTGTAGGGATAAGCTTTCTTTGGCCATGTTATTTTGAGAAGACATAATTATTTTGTTAGTATGCTTGAAGTATTATTGTTTTTATGTCAATATTAAACTTTTGTTTTGAATCATACGGATCTGAACATTCATGCCACAATAAAGAGAATTACTTGGATAAATATGTTAGGTAGCATTCCACATCAAAAATTCTATTTTTTTTATCATTTACCTACTCGAGGACGAGCAGGAATTAAGCTTGGGGATGCCTGATACGTCTCCAAGGTATCTATAATGTTTGATTGTTCCATGCTATTATATTATATGCTTTGGATGTTTTATATGCATTAATATGCTATTTTATATGATTTTTGGAACTAAAATATTAACCTAGAGCCTAGTGCCAGTTTCTGTTTTTTCCTTATTTTAGAGTTTCGCAGAAAAGGAATACCAAACGGAGTCCAAACAGAATGAAACTTTCGCGATGATTTTTCTTGGATCAGAAGACATCCAGAGAGCTTGGAGTGCATGTCAGGAAAGCCACAAGGCGACCACAAGATCAGGAGGCGTGCCCAGGGGGGTAGGGCGCGCCCCCACCCTTGTGGGCCCTTCGTGACTCTACCGACCTATTTCTTCTGCCTATATATTCTCAAATACCCCAAAACTTTCCAGGGGAGCCATGAAAACACTTTTCCACCGCCGCAACCTTCTGTACCTGTGAGATCTCATCTAGGGGCCTTTTCTGGCGTCCTAATGGAGGGGGATTCGATCACGGAGGGCTTCTACATCAACACCATTGCCTCTCCGATGAAGCGTGAGTAGTTTACCACAGACCTATGTGTCCATAGCTAGTAGCTAGATGACTTCTTCTCTCTCTTTGATTCTCAATAGAAAGTTCTCCTCGGTGTTCTTGGAGATCTATTTGATGTAATGCTCTTTTGCGGTGTGTTTGCCGAGATCCGATGAATTGTGGATTTATGATCATCTTATCTATGAATATTATTTGAATCTCCTCTGAATTCTTATATGCATGATTTGATATCTTTGCAAGTCTCTTCGAACTATCAATTTGGTTTGGCCAACTAGAATGGTTTTTCTTTAAATGGGAGAAGTGCTTAGCTTTGGGTTCAATCTTGCGGTGCTCGATCCTAGTGACAGAAGGGGAACCAACGTGTATTGTATTGTTGCCATCGAGGATAACAAGATGGGGTTTTCACCATATTGCTTGAGTTAATTCCGCTACATCATGCCAACTTACTTAATGTGTTACTCTGTTCTTATCAACTTAATACTCTAGATGTAGGCAGGAGTCGGTCGATGTGTGGAGTAATAGTAGTAGATGCATAATCGTTTCGGTCTACTTGACACAGACGTGATGCCTATATTCATGATAATTGCCTTATATATCATTATAACTTTGCGCTTCTCTATCAATTGCTCAGTAGTAATTTTTTCACCCACTGTATTATTTTCTATCTTGAGAGAAGCCTCTAGTGAAACCTATGGCCCCCAGGTCTATTTTCCATCATATAAGTTTCCGATCTATAATTCCAATTTCCTATTTACTTCTTTTGCAATCTTTTACTTTCCATTCCATAAACCAAAAACACCAAAAATATTACTTTACTGTTTATATCAGATCTCACTTTGCAAATAACCATGAAGGGATTGACGACCCCTTTGTCGCATTGGGTGCAAGTTGGTGTCTGTTGTGCAGGTATTCAGTGGCTTGTTGCATTGTATCCTACTAGATTGATACCTTGGTTCTCAAAAACTGAGGGAAATACTTAGTCTACTTTGCTGCATCACCCTTTCCCATTCAAGGGAAAAACCAACGCAAGATCAAGAGGTAGCAAGGACGCACTGCTGGAGCATGGAGGAGCTGCTACACTGGACCATGACGGCGTCGTCGACACTGGAGCCTGAAGCATTTCGAAGGCTCACCTACTGTAGCTTTTTAGTTCATCATGTTAGCAAAATTGCATGCGTCCCTGGCATGTTGTGGGGCTCATGTTTGTGTTATGAATCTATTCTGTTGGCTGGTTCTGTTGTGCGCTTTGTGGCTGCTACGTGAACTTGGCCTGGGAGGCTACTTTATGAAGACTGCTCTGTTTCCCAAGGGTAGAACAAAAGATTAACATCATGAGTTGGAATGTCAGGGGTTTAAATTGCCCCGACAGACATGTGATGGTCGATGAACAATTTCTGCCTCTTCTTGCCACATTGTTTGTCTTCAGGAAACGAAAATGGCATGTATTGATCAATTCCTTGCTTGCTATCTTGGCGGCAACCGGCTTTGTAGCTTTGCTCAAAGGCCTGCCAATGGCACTCGCGGTGGCTTAGTCATGCTCTGGGATGACTCTGTTGTTGAGGTTTCAAATGTGAGGACCTCTGAATTTTGTCTCTCCGCCAACGTAAACAACTACAACTCTGATTCGTTGCTTTTGATCACATCTGTCTATGGCCCAACAGATTCCAGCCGAAAGAATGATTTTTTCCCAGAGCTTTGGCCCTGAAGCCAAATGTTGGAGTCAAGTGGCTTGCTCTCTGCGACTTTAACAAAATATACTGGGCGAGAGACAAAAATAAGAGAAACATCAACATTAGCCAGATAAACCGATTTAGAGCAGCACTGAATCTTTGTGAGCTCAAGGAAATCCACTTACAGAATCGCTGGTTCGCTTGGAGAAATTAAAGGGCAGACCCCACCTTGTGCAAACTCGACTCCTTCTTTTGCAATTCTGAATGGGACATACATTTTGACTCACACATCTTGCATGCCCTGTCCAGCTCCCTATCTGATCACTGCCCCCTTCTTCTTGCCGATGACAGTGGCCCTCGGTGACCTAGCACGTTCAAGTTTGAGAATTTGTGGACTAAGATCTCAGGATTTATGGGCGTTGTGCAGCAGGCTTGGCAAGAACCAATCTCTCACTCGGAGCCCTGTCATGTTTTATTCCATAAGCTAAAGAACACGAGTTTGCATCTGTCTAGATGGAGCAAGGGACTCTTCTCCAAGGCCAAGTTGTTGGAATAATTGTTTAGAGATAGAACTCTTGTTTAAACTTGTATTACTCTTCTATCTCTTCTTCTGTTCCAACTCTTTCTACCGACCTTCTGTAATCGATCTATCGATCGTTTTCATCTTGTAACCCACGGCATTGCCCATATAAATACAAGTGCGGCCCGATCAAAGGGTTCTACACTTCCCAAATATCTTTACATGGTAATTAGAGCGACTTCTTCCTAAGATCGAGAGGACATAGCATCTAGCCAAGCCATTCTTCAACCTATCGTCATGACCACCTCTTCCGCCACCCCCAGCACCATGAGTGCCCTCGCCACGTCCCTCGAATCAGCATCCACCTTCGCCCCTTCCTCCTCCTCCAATCCGTCTTTGCCACGTCCATCGGATCACCCCCAGGAGAAGCTTATGAGGAGAAACTACCTCATGTCGAAGGTGTAACATCCCAAATTTTCAATTTGGAATGTTATACACTAGATCATCATTGCATATCATATTTATTGCATTTTGGTTGATCCTAGAAATTTCACGCAACTCAAGGACCCTCGGAGAGAGTTGGGGATTTCGTTATTTTCATATTTGAGTTGTCTCAAATTTTGAAAATAGAATCATTTGATTTTATTATTTTATCTTCAATTATTTCTATTACAAAAATATGAAAGAGGGAATAAAATGACTTTCCCAAAATAAAGAAATATTGAGGATTTAATAAAAAAATCAAATAAGATTTTATTTTGGTTTTAGTTGCTATTTTATTTGAATTTAGGAAAAATGTGCATTTTTCAAAATTGCATTTAGGACCCAAATAAATGTTCATCTTGTGCGGCTTGATTTTAGAAGCCGGGGGAAATTTATTTCGGGATTTTTGGAGTCCATTTAGTATTTCTTTTGTTTTTTCCCGAGCATAATTATTTAAAAAAACGCAACCGACCTTGGGCCGTAACCGGCCAGGCCTCTTATAAGCTGCGCCCCACCCCCGGCCGAAGCCCAAGCCGCCGCCCCGCCCAAACCCTAACCCTAGGCGGCCCCCGCCGCCGCCGCCGCCGCGCCGCCGGACCCGCCGCCGCCCTCCGGACCGCCGCCACCGCCGGAGTCGCCGTAGGTAGTTTTTTTTAGCCTCCAGTTTTTCTCGAAAAACCATTCGGTTTTTCTGACGGTTTTGTTCGTTTTTTTAGTTTCGGTTTTTTTAAATAGATCGGTTTTTCCGGTTTATTTAAATAGCGAGCGTTCGCCCGTTTGTTCGTTTTAACGAACGTTCGTCGTTTTTCTTTTTCTCGGATTAAATCCGCGATTTTCTGATCATGATTTCTGATCCGATTTTCGTTTTAGTCTAACTTTTCGCTCATTTATCGAAATCAGGCGATTCAAGCGCTTGGAGTTTCGTCTCAAAACCCTCTTTCCGCTTAACCAACTCAAACAAGTTTTTGCTACTGTAAAAATTGCCCTAGATCCAGAATAGTAAACGAAGCCTGTTTCTTTTGTAGTTTGTCTTTTGTTGCTTCGTTCGTTTTGATTCTTTTTACCAACCGGAGTTCTTAAGTTGAACTTTCTGGTTAGATCTCTTATTTGAGTTTTACCTATGCATTAGTTGAGTACTTATTGTATGCTTGTTTGTTTGTGATAGAGTACCCGGAGTGCGCCGCTTGCTACTTCAAATCGCTAGGTTTCCCGGATCATTAGCAAGGCAAGTAACACTTTGATCATGTTTTCCCTCTACCCAGTTTTATTGCATTAGATCAATCCTCACACATTTCATGATTAGGATCTAATTAAATTGTGGGTTTGGGAAGTAGTTGAGGTAGTACCTATTACCTGTTATTATCAGACCTTTGGGAGTTACTTCTACGTTTGCCTATTATGCCATGCTATGCTAGTAGACGTGGATTGGGTGAGTGTATCCATGACAGATGTGAGATTGTTAATTAATGGTTTATTTAAGGTGGCAACTTAAACACACATCTGGGTGGATTGAGGCACCTAGGTATTCCAGTGATTGCCTGTTTTCTTTTGGACCGCCACCCAGGCTCAAAGGGGTCATGAGATTATTCATGCTAGAAACTTCCGTGTGCAGCCACAAGCTATTATGGGCTCTAGCATAGTTGACTAAGTTGTGCGAACTCTTACAGTGGTAGACTAACAGATGTAGGGGAAAGTAGGTGTAACGGTCTACCCGATCGTAAGGTGCTAGCGCTTCTGAAAGACTATGTCTCGGTCATCCGTCTTCTCAAACACCATGTAGTGCGAGAAACCAAACGGAGGCGATCGAGTCTTGTGGGGAAAAGTGCGCAAACCTCTGCAGTGTATAAACTAATCATGATTAGCCGTGTCCCCGGTTATGGACATCTTGAGTATCTAGTACCTGGATTATCATGTGAATCTCAACATGTTACTCTAAATTAATTTTGTTGAGTTTGTTTAATGATGATGCTTAATTGGGGTTGAGAATGCTGTCAACCATTCTCAATGTTTAACAACTACCATGATAGTTAAATAAATTTATTCCTTTGCAGTAGGGAAAAATTGGCTTTACGCAAAACTGTAACCATAGAGCTTTCCACCAGCCAAATATGCATATAGAATAGCTGTTTCATTCCATTACTCTCTATGTGTTACTTTGCCAGCATATTCCATGTGCTGGCCCGTTTCGGGCTGCAACGTTAATGTTGCAGACTTTTCAGACGATGATTAAGGAGTTTTTAGGTCGTGGTTCTATACTTAGTGATGCCGTTGGAGTTGATGGACTCACTTATCTTCCAAGCCTTCCGCTGTTATCGTTATTTGATGGCCTTAAGCCATATTTATTGTAATAAGTTCTCTTTTGAGATACTCGATGTAATAAGAGTGTGATTGCTACTCTGTTATAAATCCTTCAAGTACTGTGTGGTGTCAGCATTACTGATCCAGGGATGACACCTGAGCACAGAGATTGGACCGTTTGAGGTCTGGTCGCTACAGAAAGCCATCGTGCTGCCCCAAATCAAGGGCGCGCAGATGGGCCACCACCTTAATCCGGCGAGCCAAGCGCCACCAGAAACCCTCACCATGACCAAGGATGGGAAGGAGGAGTAGATCGGCAATTTCGTCCATGTTCTCTGGTATGCACAGCAGTAGCAGGTTCATGGCTTTCTGATGGGTTCTCTGTCCCGCGAGATTATTGCACAGGTGGTTACTCTTCAGACACCGGCAGAGGTGTGGGTAGCGATCGAAGCCATGTTTGCAGCCCAAACCGAAGCGCAAGCAATCAACACTCGGATAGAACTCACAAACCTCAAGAAGGGAAACATGTCCATGGAAGATTATTTAGCCAAAATCAAGATGCTCACGGATGAGATCGCCTACACCGGAGCCCCGATGATAAGAGGCGAGATCATCTCCCAAGTTCTGGCTGGCCTCGGCCTCGACTACAACCCTGTCGTGTCAGCCCTTGCTGCGCGGGTTGAACCCGTGTATATCCAGGAGCTATACACGCAGCTTCTCAGCTTCAACGCACGTCTCAATCCTCTCCATGGGATGAATGTGCGCCAGTCTTCAGTCAATGTTGCCTCACATGGCCACGGTGCTGGCCGTGGGCGTGATCCCCGCAGCAACAGTGGCGGTGGTGCGGCCGCGGCCGTGGCAACGGTTCAGGAGCGCGACCAGGTGGTATCAGAGCACAGAGATTGGACCGTTTGAGGTTTGGTCGCTACAATATGATATCAGAGCACACGCTGACTGTAGGACATGACCACTAAGCTAAAGACCTAGATCACTACTCCCTCTCCTCTCTTTTCTGACTTCTCATCTTTTCTACTCTTTTAGGATGGTGGATCCAAGGAACAAGTTAACGCAACCGGATGAAGATACACCCTTTGGACGTCACTTGAAGGAAGTCACTAGATACCTGAACATAGGAGTACCAAGCTTCACCGGAACCTACAACGCCACTTTATCTGAAGAAGAGCGCTGGATGATTCAAGTTCAAGTTCCAGGAAGGACGTTCATGCCAGTCATTGAGCCCATCGAGTTTTCGTTTGATGCACCAACTTGGAATCTAGGAAAGAGCATGGCAGCTCACATCGCCATGGGACGCATTGGAGAAGTCTACCGCAATGATCTTAAGGATACTATCTACCAGATTTGTGGGCGCCGAGATGAGCACTAGGAGATGATCAGCACCAGGAAGGACAAATCAATTGCAGCTTTTATCCAGGAGTTAAACCAGCACATTCGACGTCAGGAGAACCAGATATGCGCCGACATGCTAGATCTGAAGAAGGCGAGGACAAGAATCAAGGAACTAGAGGAAGAACTCAAGGCTACACGTGAAGATTACGAAGAGGAAATCAAAGTACTAGTGGATAAGAATGCCGACCTAACAATGAAGATCAGAATATTTATGGGAGGCCCTACACCGGTAGAAGAAGACGAAGAACCCAAGGAGATTCGCCCGGAAGACTACATCATCATCGACGACACCGACTCGGATCCAGATGATAGCGATGATGACTATATTGATGAAGCTGGAGCAGATATCATGGAGTCTGCAACCGAAGAATATTTCTAGCAGACCACCTCATCAGTAGTAGTAGTCCACCATGTAAATATAGTAGTCCGAGCACTTTTGCGATAGTTAGATCGATTGTATGCCCTTGTTTGATTGATTGAATGAAGTGAATTATTTGCTTTTGCCTCATGTGCATATGGGTAGTGTTTTCTCTTTAGACCCCTCTCTATTCTTAAATCTCATCTTTTCTAAAACCTCAGATGCCTCCGAGACGTGACCCCGGATTTACCTTCCCACCGGAGCTCACCCAGTTGATCCAGCAGCAGAACACATTGATGCAGTTGTTAGTCCAGAATCAGAACCAGGGGAACAACAACAACAACAACCCACCACCACCACCACCTGTTGATCACTTAGCCTGTTTTCTTAGGCTGAATCCGCCGGTGTTTTCTAGTAGCACCGAGCCGATAGTAGCAGATGATTGGCTCTGCAAGACAGCAAGGGAGTTGACCACATCAGGATGCACGGATGCGGAAAAGGTGAAGTTTGCCGCACATCAGCTTGAAGGACCCGAAGCATCATGGTGGGAGAATTTCACAGCCACTTTCCCTATCGACACTGTCACCTGGGACCAGTTTCAGCAGGCTTTTTGAACTGCCCATGTTTCAGCAGGAGCTATGGCCATGAAGAAGCGAGAGTTTCGCAACTTGCGCCAAGGAGGATGGACTGTTGGCCAGTATGTGGAGGACTTTAGTAAATTAGCACGTTATGCCCCAGATGGCGTTGCTACGGATGCAGCTAAGCAGGAGAAGTTTCTGGAAGGACTGAATGATGAGTTGAGCATGCAGTTGATGGTAGCCACCTTCAACAGCTACCAGGAGTTGGTAGATCATGCTCTCATGATTGAAGGGAAGCAGCAGCTGATTGAGAACCTCAAGCGGAAGTATGGACAAGGGAAGCACACTTCAGGAGCTCAGCAGAAGCCACGTTTTACCCATAGACCGGGAGGACATTTTCAGCATACCCATGGAGGAGGTAGCTCGCACAATCACAATGGCACCAAGAATGGTAATGGGAATGGAGGAAGCAACGGCCAGAACCGCACCAACCCATCAACCCCAGCCAAGAGAGACCTGAGCCAAGTCACTTGTTTTAAGTGCCAGAAGACCGGACATTATGCTAATGAATGTCCTGAATCCCAGAATGGAAATGGCAATGGAAGCTCTGGGAAGAAGCTGAACCCTTTCAACAGGGGACAGGTGAACCACGTTAATGTGGAGGAGGTTGAAGAGCAGCCGGATGCAGTAATCGGTAAGTTTTTGGTTAAGTCATTTACTACACTCGTTCTTTTTGATACTGGTGCATCGCATTCATACATATCAAGGGGATTTGTGGATAAGTATAACCTGCCCACCAAAGTTCTTAGAACACCTATGTTAGTAAGCTCACCAGGAGCGGAGTATATGGCTAGCCAAGGATGTTTTCAAGTGCCATTAAATATAGGTAGGCATGTGTTCCCCTCAGACTTGATAATATTGGAATCACAAGGTTTGGATGTAACTCTGGGTATGGATTGGTTATCGATGTATGGAGGAAACATCGATTGCGCCAGTAAGTCAATCTTGCTTACCACCCCAGAAGGGAGAAGGATCAAGTATGTATCCCGGCATGTGCCGAAGAGGACTCAAGTAAATTGTTTAACAGGAGTTGTGCAGGAGGAAGTACCAGTAGTGAAGGATTTCCCCGATGTGTTTCCAGAAGAATTGCCAGGCATGCCACCGGATAGAGATATTGAGTTTTTGATTGAGCTTTTGCCAGGCACATGGCCAATATTAAAAAGACCATATAGGATGCCTGCAAAGGATTTGGTGGAAATTAAGAAGCAAATTAAGGAGTTACTGGATAAAGAATATATTCTCCCAAGTTCTTCACCTTGGGGATCTCCAGTACTTCTAGTGGAAAAGAAGGATGGATCGTTAAGGATGGTTGTTGACTATCGAGGATTGAATGAAGTAACCATCAAGAACAAGTACCCACTACCGATGATCAATGATCTGTTTGATCGATTGCAAGGAGCTAAGGTGTTTCCAAGATCGATCTGCGATCGGGATACCACCAATTGAAGATTCGAGAACAGGATATACCTAAGACGGCTTTGCCACCAGGTATGGGATGTACGAGTATACCGTTATGTCATTTGGTCTGACTAACGCACCTGCATATTTTATGAACATGATGAACAAAGTGTTTATGGAGTTCTTGGATAAGTTTGTCGTAGTGTTCATTGATGATATCCTGGTTTACTCGAAAAATGAAGAGGAACATAAGGAGCATTTGCATTTGGTTCTTGGAAAGCTCAGAGAACATCAACTATATTCCAAGTTCAGCAAATGTGAGTTTTGGTTGAAGGAAGTTGGATTTCTCGGACACGTTATATCCGGAGAAGGTATAGCAGTAGATCCCACTAAAGTTGATACCGTGACCAAGTGGGAAGCGCCAACCACAGTTGGAGAGATCCGGAGTTTTCTTGGACTCGCAGGATACTACCAGAGGTTTATTGAGAATTTCTCAAAGATTGCGAAGCCTATGACAGAGTTGTTGAAGAAGGATACCAAGTTCAAATGGACTGAGGAATGTGAGGCTAGTTTCTAGGAGTTGAAGAAACGTTTGGTTACCTCACCAATGTTGATTTTACCGGATCAGTCCAAGGATTATGAGGTGTACTGTGACGCTTCACGTCGAGGAATTGGAGCAGTGCTTATGTAGGAAGGAAGAGTTGTTTCATATGCCTCACGACAGCTTAAGCCCCATGAGTTGAATTATGCTACGCATGATTTGGAGTCAGCAGCCGTAGTGCATGCATTGAAGACTTGGAGACATTTTCTGATTGGAAACCATTGCGAGGTGTACACGGATCACAAGAGTTTCAAGTATATTTTCACGCAGAAGGAGTTGAACCTCAGACAAAGGAGATGGTTGGAGCTCATCAAAGATTATGATATGAAATTGCATCATCACCCCGGAAAGGCTAACTTAGTAGCTGATGCGTTGAGCCACAAGAGCCATGTCAACACCCTAATGACGGGAGATTTACCAAGGGAGTTAGCCGAAAATCTTCAAGAGCTATGTTTGGAAATAGTCCTGAAAGGCTATGTAGCAGCATTGGAGATTCAGTCTACTTTGATGGATAAGATCAGGGAAGCTCAAAAGACTGACAAGGAGATTGCCTCTATTAAGGAGAAACTGAGCAAAGGAAAAGCTAAGGGATTTTGTGAGGATGAGCATGATACCTTATGGTTTGAAGACCGTGTTTATGTGCCCAATGACCCGGAAATCAGGAAGTTAATTCTGCAAGAGGCCCATGATTCACCGTATTCGATTCACCCAGGAAACACCAAGATGTATTTGGATTTGAAGGATATTTTCTGGTGGGCCGGAATGAAGAAGGATATTGCAGAATATGTAGCAGTTTGTGATGTATGTCAGAGAGTAAAGGCAGAGCATCAGAAGCCAGCAGGATTGCTACAGCCATTGTCGATACCCGAATGGAAGTGGGATAAGTTAGGCATGGATTTTATTACAGGATTGCCCAGAACACGTTCAGGCTATGACTCGATATGGGTTGTAGTCGATCATTTGACAAAGGTAGCTCATTTCATTCCCGTGAAGACTACCTATACTAGTGCAAAGTTGGCAAAGATATACATGACTAGAATCGTTTGTCTGCATGGAGTTCCAAGGAGCATAGTATCAGATAGAGGAACCCAATTTACCTCAAAGTTCTGGAATCAGTTGCATGAAACTTTGGGAACCAGACTAGAGTTTAGCACAGCTTTTGACCCTCAGACAGATGGACAGACTGAGAGAGTCAATCAGATTTTGGAGGATATGCTAAGAGCTTGTGCGCTAGATTATGGATCTAGTTGGGACGAGAATTTGCCGTATGCATAGTTCTCTTACAACAATAGCTATCGATCCAGTTTGAAGATGGCCCCTTTTGAAGCCTTGTACGGAAGGAGGTGCGGGACCCCATTGTCTTGGGATGAAGTTGGAGACCGCCAGTTGTTTGGACCGGATTTGATAAGGGAGTCTGAACAGAAAGTGAAATTGATTCGCGATAGGCTCAAGGTATCCCAATCGAGGTAGAAGAGCTACGCAGATTCTAAACGCAAGGAGACAGTTTACGAAGTCGGAGACCGAGTTTATCTTCGAGTATCACCACTTCGAGGAGTTAAGCGCTTTGGAGTTAAGAGAAAGTTAGCGCCACGTTTTGTAGGACCATACAAGGTTTTGGAGCGTATGGGAGAAGTGGCCTACAAATTGGAATTGCCCGAACGATTGTCAGGAGTTCACGACGTGTTCCACGTTTCCCAGTTAAAGAAGTGCCACGTAGAGATGGCTGACATACCGCTGAGAGATACGGTACCACTGGAAGCAATTCAGTTGGACAGTGATTTGACCTATGAGGAGAAACCAGTTAAGATTCTAGAGTATGCCAGTCGAGTCACCCGTAGCAAGGTTATCAAGTTTTGCAAGGTTTAGTGGAGCCACCATACGGAGGATGAAGCCACCTGGGAACAAGAGGAAGATTTTCTGAAGGACCACCCTCACCTATTTTCTAGCCAACCCGAATCTCGAGGGCGAGATTCATCTTAAGGGGGGTAGGTTTGTAACATCCCAAATTTTCAATTTGGAATGTTATACACTAGTCATCATTGCATATCATATTTATTGCATTTTGGTTGATCCTAGAAATTTCACGCAACTCAAGGACCCTCGAAGAGAGTTGGGGATTTCGTTATTTTCATATTTGAGTTGTCTCAAATTTTGAAAATAGGATCATTTGATTTTATTATTTTATCTTCAATTATTTCTATTAAAATATGAGAGAGGGAATAAAATGACTTTCCCAAAATAAAGAAATATTGAGGATTTAATAAAAAATCAAATAAGATATTATTTTGGTTTTAGTTGCTATTTTATTTGAATTTAGGAAAATGCGTGTTTTTCAAAATTTCATTTAGGCCCCAAATAAATGTTCATTCTGTGCGGCTTGATTTTATAAGCCGCGGAAAATTTATTTCGGGATTTTTTGAGTCCGTTTAGTATTTCTTTTGCTTTTTTACCCGAGCATAATTATTTAAAAAAACGCACCCGACCTTGGGCCGTAACCGGCCAGGACTCTCCTGGCCGGGCCTCTTATAAGCCGCGCTCCGCCCCCGCCGAAGCCCAAGCCGTCGCCTCACCCAAACCCTAACCCTAGCCGGCCCCCGCCGCCGTCGCCTCCGCCGCGCCCCGCCGCCGCCGCTGTCGCGCCGCCTGCGCCGCCCGCCGGACCCGCCGCCGCCCGCCGGACCGCCGCCATCGCCGGAGTCACTAGAGGTAGTTTTTTTTAGCCTCCGGTTTTTCTCAAAAAACTGTTCGGTTTTTCCGACGGTTTTGTTCGGTTTTTAGTTTCGGTTTTTTAAATAGATCAGTTTTTCCGATTTATTTAAATAGCGAGTGTTCGCCTGTTTGTTCGTTTTAACGAACGTTCGTCGTTTTTCTTTTTCTCGGATTAAATCCGTGATTTTCTGATCGCGATTTCTGATCCGATTTTCGTTTGTCTAACTTTTCGCTCGTTTATCGGAATCAGGCGATTCAAGCGCCTGGAGTTTCGTCTCAAAACCCTCTTTCCGCTTAACCAACTCAAACAAGTTTTTGCCACTGTAAAAATTGCCCTAGATCCAGAATAGTAAACGAAGCCTGTTTCTTTTGCCGTTTGTCTTTCGTTGCTTCGTTCGTTTTGATTCTTTTTGCCAACCGGAGTTCTTAAGTTGAACTTTCTGGTTAGATCTCTTATTTGAGTTTTACCTGTGCATTAGTTGAGTACTTATTGTATGCTTGTTTGTTTGCGATAGAGTACCCGGAGTGCGCCGCTTGCTACTTCAAATCGCTAGGTTTCCCGAATCATCAGCAAGGCAAGTAACACTTTGATCATGTTTTCCCTCTATCCAGTTTTATTGCATTAGATCAATCCTCACACATTGCATGATTAGGATCTAATTAAATTGTGGGTTTGGGAAGTAGTTGAGGTAGTACCTATTACCTGTTATTATCAGACCTTTATAAGTTACTTCTACGTTTGCCTATTATGCCATGCTATGCTAGTAGACGTGGATTGGATGAGTGTATCCATGACAGATGTGAGATTGTTAATTAATGGTTTATTTAAGGTGGCAACTTAAACACACATCTGGGTGGATTGAGGCACCTAGGTATTCCAGCAATTGCCTGTTTTCTTTTGGACCGCCACCCAGACTCAAAGGGATCATGAGATTATTCATGCTAGAAACTTCCGTGTGCAGCCACAAGCTATTATGGGCTCTAGCATAGTTGACTAAGTTGTGCGAACTCTTACAGTGGTAGACTAGCAGATGTAGGGGAAAGTAGGTGTAACGGTCTACCCGATCGTAAGGTGCTAGCGCTTCTGAAAGACTATGTCTCGGTCATCCGTCTTCTCAAACACCATGTAGTGCAAGAAACCAAACGGAGGTGATCGAGTCTTGTGGGGAAAAGTGCGCAAACCTATGCAGAGTGTATAAACTAATCATGATTAGCCGTGTCCCCGGTTATGGACATCTTGAGTATCTAGTACCTGGATTATCATGTGAATCTCAACATGTTACTCTAAATTAATTTTATTGGGTTTGTTTAATGATGGTGCTTAATTGGGATTGAGAATGCTGTCAACCATTCTCAATGTTTAACAACTACCATGATAGTTAAATAAATTTATTCCTTTGCAGTAGGGGAAAATTGGCTTTACGCAAAACTGTAACCATAGAGCTTTCCACAGCCAAATATGCATATAGAATAGCTGTTTCATTCCATTACTCTCTATGTGTTACTTTGCCAGCATATTCCATGTGCTGACCCGTTTCGGGCTGCAAGGTTAATGTTGCAGACTTTTGAGACGATGATTAAGGAGTTTTTAGGTCGTGGTTCTATACTCAGTGATGCCGTTGGAGTTGATGGACTCACTTATCTTCCAAGCCTTCCGCTGTTATCGTTATTTGATGGCCTTAAGCCATATTTATTGTAATAAGTTCTCTTTTGAGACACTCGATGTAATAAGAGTGTGATTGCTACTCTGTTATAAATCCTTCAAGTACTGTGTGGTGTCAGCATTACTGATCCAGGGATGACACCTGAGCATAGAGATTGGACCGTTTGAGGTCTGGTCGCTACAGAAAGCCATCATGCTGCCCCAAATCAAGGGCGCGCAGATGGGCCACCACCTTAATCCGGCGAGCCAAGCGCCACCGGAAACCCTCACCATCACCAAGCATGGGAAGGAGGAGTAGATCGCCAATTTCGTCCGCGTTCTCTGGTATGCACAACAGCAGCAGGTTCATGGCTTTCTGATGGGTTCTCTGTCTCGCGAGATTATTGCACAGGTGGTTACTCTTAAGACACCGGCTGAGGTGTGGGCAGCGATCGAAGCCATGTTTGTAGCCCAAACTGAAGCACAAGCAATCAACACTTGGATAGAACTCACAAACCTCAAGAAGGGAAACATGTCCATGGCAGATTATTTAGCCAAAATCAAGATGCTCACGTATGAGATCGCCTACACCGGAGCCCCGATGATAAGAGGCGAGATCATCTCCCAAGTTCTGGCCGGCCTCGGCCTCGACTACAACCCTGTCGTGTCAGCCCTTGCTGCGCGGGTTGAACCCGTGTATGTCCATGAGCTATACACGCAGCTTCTCAGCTTCGATGCACGTCTCAATCCTCTCCATGGGATGAATGTGCGCCAGTCTTCAGTCAATGCTGCCTCGCATGGCCACGGTGCTGGCCGTGGGCGTGATCCCCAGGGGAGGAACCGCAGCAACAGTGGCGGTGGCGCGGCCGCAGCCGCGGCAACGGTTCAGGCGCGCGACCAGGTGGGAGCGACTACACCAACAATAACGCTCCTGCCCGATCTAGTGGGGCGGCTTCAACACCAATCATGCCTCCTCTGGTTCTTCCTCCAACAACTGTGTTCGGTGCCAATTATGCAAGAAACCGGGCCACGAGGTCATGGACTGTTGGCATCGTTACGATGAAGACTATGTCCCTGATGATCGTCATGTCACCGCTGAAATCATGGAGCAAGGAGGTGATGGCACGGTCTGGTATGCCGACTCGGGGGGCCACTGATCATGTCACCAACGAGCTTGATAAGCTCTCCATGAGGGAGAGATAGTTCGGCAACGATCAAATTCACACCGCAAGCGGTGGAGGTATGGATATTTGTCACATTGCTCAAGCATCTATTAATTCCCCTACTCTTAAACGTGATCTTGTTCTAAAAGATGTTCTTCATGTCCCACAACCCGACAAGAACCTTGCATCTATGTCTCATTTGTATGCCGATAATAATGTCTTTTTTGAAACTCATCCAACATATTTTTTCATAAAGGATCGGGCAAGAAGGGAGCTCATTCACCACGGTAGATGCATTGGAGGCTTGTATGCCATCACATCCAGAGCACTTAGTCGAAAGCATCGTCATCAAGTCTACTCCGTCGTCAAGCCCTCCTTGGCAAGATGGCATCAAAGATTAGGACATCCTTCTTCGGTCATAGTCAAGCAAGTAGTGAATAAAGGCAATCTTCCATTGTCATCTAGTCAAAATATTGAGTCTGTTTGTGATGCTTGTCAGTGTGCAAAGAGTCACCAACTCCCTTATCCCAAGTCAAATTGTGTGTCTCGTGCTCCGTTGGAACTTATTTTTAGTGATGTATGGGGTCATGCAAGAGATTCTTTTGGAAGGAAAAAAATATTATGTTAGTTTTATTGATGACTTTAGCAAGTTCACTTGGATATATTTGCTTAAGTTTAAATCTGAAGTTCTTTCCATTTTCCAAGAATTTCAAAAACTTGTTGAGCGTCAGTTTAACAGAAAAATTATTGCAGTCCAAAGTGACTAGGGAGGAGAGTATGAGAAACTCAAATCTTTCTTTCATGATATTGGTATTACTCATCATGTCTCTTGCCCTCATGCTCATCAGCAGAATGGCTCCGCCGAGCGTAAGCATCGCCACATCGTTGAAGTAGGTCTATCCCTTCTAGCTCATGCATCCATGCCCTTAAAGTATTGGGATGAAGCCTTTATTGCTGCCACTTATCTTATAAATCATCTTCCTAGCAAAGTGATTGGAAATATTACTCCCTTGGAAAAATTGTTTCATCAAACACCAGACTACAATTCCCTAAGAATTTTCGGGTGTGCTTGTTATCCTAATATTCGTGCATATAATCATCACAAACTTGAGTTTCGTTCCACTCAATGTGTTTTTCTTGGTTATAGTAACCTTCACAAAGGTTACAAGTGTCTTGAGATTTCTACTGGACGAATCTATATTTCTCGTGATGTTATATTTGATGAAACGATATTCCCTTTTGCAAAGCTTCATCCAAATGCCAGAGCGCTACTTTGTGTAGAAATTGCACTTCTTTCGGAATATATGTCTAGCCCAGATCACGGGGGCGAGTTAAATAGTGCCGATCATGTAACTGATCCTAACGAAAATGTTATTTTTGATGATAAAATTGCAGCTTCAGGGAGTGATTTCATGCAAGGGGATGTAGCCAAAGCTGTCACGAGATCCCAGGTAGATTCGGGCAGCAGCAGCAGGATCCGAGGAAAATCGTCAGCGCATCAAACATGCGATCCCAGGCGAATCCTCGCACGTCGCATGTGCCAGCCGCCTACAGCCCAGGCAGCGTGGTCCCCTCCAGCTAAGCCAGCACGGGCCAGTGCGGCTCCCCGAGTGCCACGCGCGCGGTGGATGGGTCGGTGGTCGACCAGGCAATAGGTGCGGGGCCCAGCACCATCGTCTTGCCCCGCACGTCCGAGGAGGTGACCAACGAGGGCGACATGCGGCGCATTTCCACTGGAGCATCAATCGCGAGGGAGATATCTGTTTCCTCGGATCTGGAGTAGTCTGGTGCAGCAGATCCGGCCGGATCTTCTGTGGTTGTGGATTCTGCTGCGCCAGGTATTCCACATCGACACACGAGATCCCAGTCTGGTATTGTTAAGAAAAATGAATACACATATGGCACTATAAGGTATGATAAAATTAAACGTGTGTTTCTCACTAGTATGGGTGAACCAACTCATTTGCATGATGCACTTGCTAGTAAGGAATGGAAAAAACCATGGATGTTGAATATGAAGCACTTATGAAAAATAAAACTTGGAGTCTAGTACCACCAACAAAGGGCATAAATGTCATAGATTGTAAGTGGGTATACAAAATTAAGAGAAAGTCTGATGGGGGCATAGATAGATATAAGGCAAGATTAGTTGCAAAAGGTTTCAAGCAGAGATTTGGTATTGATTATGATGATACTTTTAGTCCTGTTGTTAAGACAACCACTATCTGACTTGTGTTATCTATTGCGGTTTCCAAGGGTTGGAGCTTAAGGCAGCTAGATGTTCAAAAGGCGTTTCTTCATGGTGTTCTGGAAGAAGAGGTTTTTATGCGGCAACTGCCAGGCTATGGGAACAAAAACACACCTCATTTTGTTTGCAAGTTAGATAAAGCTTTGTATGGTTTGACATAGGCCCCAAGAGCCTGGTACTCAAGATTGAGCACACAGTTACAACAACTTGGGTTTACACCATCTAAGGCAGATACCTCATTGTTTTTCTATCAAAAAGGAAATGCCATTATCTATGTTCTAGTATATGTTGATGACATTATTGTTGCTAGTTCGAGTTCAGACTTGCTTGCTCAAGGATTTAAACATGGAGTTTTCTCTTAAGGATCTGGGAGATCTTCATTATTTCCTAGGCATAGAGGTCAAACAAGTAAAAGATGGTATACTTTTTTCACATGAGAAATATGCTCATGACATACTCAGGAGAGTAGGGTTGGAAAACTACAAACCTGTAAGTACACCAATCTCAACTTCAGAGAAACTCACAGTTGATAGTGGAGAAGCACTTGGACCTGAGGATGCAACAAACTACAAAAGTTTGTGGGTGCATTACAATATTTGACTCTTACACGTCCTGATATTTCTTACTCCATAAACAAAGTGTGTCAATATTTGCATGCACCTACTACTACTCATTGGACTGCAGCTAAAAGAATTGTGAGGTATCTAAAGTTCTCAGAAGGACTTGGACTTAAAATTGTCAAGTCTTCATCTATGCTTGTGACTGCTTACTCGGATACAAATTGGGCTGGGTGTGCTGACGATAGAAGATCCACAGGTGGATTTGCTATTTTTCTGGGAACAAATCTTATATCATGGAGTGTAAGGAAATAGGCTACAGTCTCAAAATCAAGTACTGAAGTTGAATATAAGGCTCTAGCAAATGCCACTGCTGAAGTCATGTGGATTCAAACTTTGCTTTATGAGCACGGTGTTAAGACTCCACAAGCTGCGAGATTATGGTGTGATAATATTGGTGCAACCTATCTTTCAGCTAATCCTATTTTTCATGCATGCACTAAACATATTGAGATTGATTTCCACTTCGTCGGAGAAAGAGTAGCTCGCAAACTGCTTGACATAAAGTTTATACCCAATGGTGATCAATTGGCTGATGGCTTCACAAAGCCTCTCACTATGAGAAGGCTGGATGAGTTCAAGTTCAATCTCAACCTTGGAGTTGCTTAGGTTTAGATTGAGGGGGAGTGTTGGAATAATTGTTTAGAGATAGAACTCTTGTTTAAACTTGTATTCCACTTCTATCTCTTCTTCTGTTCCAACTCTTTCTACCGACCTTCTGTAATCGATCTATCGACCGTTTTCATCTTGTAAGCCACGGCATTGCCCATATAAATACAAGTGCGGCCCGAGCAAAGGGTTCTACGCTTCCCAAATATATTTACACAAGCTTCATCTTCATGCGGCCTTGCTGATCATCCTTCAGCTTTACATTGCTCAAGAATCTCGCCCGCTCTCCATGATGAGCAGGACCTCCTGATTAGGCTGAAGAGGCGGGTCACGAGCCTGGCTGTGTTAGAGAGGGCGCGAAAGAAGCAGCGTGCTCGCATTTCCAACATCAGAGAGGGTGACGCATCCGGCTTTTATTTGACTGGATTGGAAAATACCGAGTCCTTGTTAGAAGCATCACTGTCTCACTTGTTGAAAATGCTCTGAAGCAAGAAACCGTCAAGTTCTTTTCTTCTTCTTCTTTTCACATTATGAAAAATATATAACCCAAGTCTTACCTAACCAAGTACTAGAGGGGTCATAGAGATGAAGCAGCAGGTAAGATGTATCTATTTTTCGAATGGAAAATAGAAGACGAGGAGAATGAGAATGAGTTTGGGGGCTGGAAGTTTTGGTAGGAGATCCTTTCAGAGATTAATCTTGAGATCATGAGATGGATGGGCGTTCATGCATATTCCAGAACATGAAGTGGTAAGTGTCGACTGAAAGAGGCGCCGGGCTGACATGGAGCCGTGTAGGCGGCGATAGCGAGCCACCGGCCTCCGATCCATGACTGGCGGCCACGATGGACGGGAATGGGATGGACCTGACTTTCTTTCTTCTCCCTGCCTTAACAATTAAATTCGCAAAAGGACCTTTTAGAAAGAGATCTTGCCGGGGTTTTGTTTTGTGAGCCTGCTCCCTTCTTCCTAGCTGTCTTCACGAGTCTTCGTCCACAAGCAAAGCAGAATTAAACTTGGGCTTTGCATCGCTGACACATGCATAATTTTAACCGAATTTTCATACTAATTTATATTTATGTCCTGGATGCTTGTAGCCAATCGGAGGTTGCGCGTGGATGGATACCCGAAAGGCCGGCCACCGGTAGTGGGGTTAGGACTTGATCATGGCAAGTTAATAAGTGGAGAAAGTGAAGCCTCTGAATTTGCTTGCCAAGGAGCATATATAGCAGTAGCACGCCTGTTTGTTGCCATCAGCTTCAGACGTCCGGTCGTTCATTTCATTGCGGTGCAGCAACATGTGTATGGCTATGATCCATCTTGTACTACATGATAGTATTTGACCTCTGCGCTGCGGTACAAGTGTCTGATGCTCCTCCTGTACTAGAATGTCTGCACTCAACTTTGCTTTGCTTATCAAGTGAATCATGGACGTATGTTCCGGCATGGAGGTCGTTGGCATCTTTGACGATGATGAGTACTGTAGGCTAGCTTAGATTACCTATGTAGTACATCAATTTTATTTTGCATGCTTTATATGGATTTTAGGTATTTAATATGAGGTAGTTGAATGCAACGGAGAAAAAATAGGGGTGAATGGTTACTGCCCGCAGCTGGGTCTGCACATTGTATAGGGGTTAGATTTACCAAGTTCGGCTCTAGGTGCTCATAGCTACCAAGAAAAAAAGAGAAGAAGAAGAATATACAACGAGGAACAATAGCATCATCATCATTCAAGGTATTAGCGGTTTGGCATGGTCTAACGACTGCTAGGTTCGCTCCATGACTGTTAGTTGGCACACGCCTTTTCCAGGGCTCCGTGACCGTCCAGTCCAAGAACTAGCTAGTAGTTTGAAATCATGAAAAATGTGCGTTGGAAGTTGGAACTAGGCCAAAGTTCACGTGTCGATCTCATATTATTGTCTTGCATGGAAATGGAAACGGGGCAAAGAGAGTAGCCGTAGCAAATGGAACAATCTCTCGCAACTTCCTTTTACATTTCTGATGATTGAAACAAATCTGTCACAACTTTCATGATTAAGTTTCATGACTTCCTTTTGATTCAGCCGGAGCTATCTCCTAGCCGTAGTGCGCCAAACAACACCCCATCAAAGTATGACTCCCAAGTGAGTAGAGTACCAGTACAGGATGAAAAGCTACAGCTGACCAAACGCTGAAATCACATGATTTTGGACCTGTGCTGGTCTACTAGCTGTCAAGGAGAAGAAGAACAAAGAGGAAGAGCTTCTTTTTTTAGAGGTAGAGTTTTTTTTTTTTTTGAAACGGCGGCAAAAACTTTGCCTTTTTCATTAATTAAGAAGAAGAGTTTTGATGCGTAGGGACATTGGCCAGAATGATTTGCCATATACTTAACCGGCTGGTCCCTCCCAAATGCACATACTTAGCTTTCTGCACCAGCTTTTATTTGTACTAAGTACGTACTAACTAAAGCGATGATCACTCGCAATTATGTGGCTCCGAAAAAAGCCGAAACCTCGCAATCTGCTAGAAGAAGACCCGTACGTGGCATCCCTGTCGCAGACGCCTTACACGCCACAAATGTTTCTTCTTTCTGAAACAGGTATATATAACTCAAGTCTTACCTAACCAAGTACTACAGGGGTCATAGAGATGAAGCAGCAGGTAAGATGTATCTATTTTCCGAATGGAAAATAGAAAACGAGGACGAACGAGGAGAATGAAAAAGAGTTTGGGGGCTGGACGGTTTGGTAGGAGATCCTTTCAGAGATGAATCTTGAGATGGATGGGCGTGCGTGCATATTCCAGAACAAGAAGTGGTACACCTGAAAGAGGCGCCGGGCTGACATGGAGCCGTGTAGGCGGCGATAGCGAGCCACCGGCCTCCGATCCATGACTGGCGGCCACGATGGACGGGAATGGGATAGATGGACCTTTCTTTCTTTCTTCTCCCTGCCTTAACAATTAAATTCGCAAAAGGACCTTTTAGAAAGAGATCTTGCCAGGGTTTTGTTTTGTGAGCCTGCTCCCTTCTTCCTAGCTGTCTTCACGAGTCTTAGTCCATAAGCAAAGCAAGATCAGGAACTGATGGGAAGATTTTACTATTACCATTATGCAATTTTGACGTTGGGCCTAGAAAGCCACGACTTGATCAACGAGCGAGATGTTGTAGTCTGCAGAGAAGGCATGATGTTGCGTGCACGGCTCACTGCTTACGCCCGTCGGTCCGCGTGTTGTAGATGCTCTTACCATCAGCGACCATGGTTGGTCCTACTCCTAGCTAGGGCCGCAGATAGAACCACCTTCCAGGATGGCCAGGAACCGGCGACCTTTCCAGCCGCCGCCGCCGGCGGCTTGTCAAACTTAACTCCTGGGCCCCGGCGATGCGACCACGCTTTGTTTACTGAGTATCTTATTGCAGCACTGCTGCTTTGGCTCAGGAAATTGATGGTTAACAGGAGCTCGCCAATGGGGCTCGGGTTTCTTGGAGCAGAATTAAAACTAGTTGAATGCCCGTGGCAGCGATTTATCACAAGGCCATTCAGCTTCAACGCTTCAGTCATTGAGTCATTTGTTACCGCGCTATAAATCCTCCTATGTTTTCTTCAAGTTCGTAAAATTGTCGTAGTTATTCGCATCATCCCTGACCTACGTACTAGTTTCTATCATCCCTGACCTACGGACAAAAAAAATGAATATATCATGAGTCGCTCTGCTTCAGCTATTACATTTTCACCTTGCTAAAAATCCACATGCCTTTTGTCTAAGTCGCCAAATTGCCATAGTCATTTCCATCGTCCCTAACTTCTAATGGCTTGCAGCATTGTCATCCACTCCCTCTAAGTTATGAAAAATTCAACAATCCCTAAAACAAGTTAGCAATGCCATGGATCAGAAATCACAAAGTCCTCTCCTTTTTTTTAACATTGCATTAGAGCTCACAGTTCCACTTGTATGAATCATCCTACCTCAAGGTTAGAATAAAGACTTTGATGATGAGAATTATGTATTTATTCATAACACAATTAATTAGAATAAAAGAACTGTGATTGCCTTTTATCCAAAAAGGGTTTGCCCCCGCTTTCTATTCCAAAGCAATCAACATCGAACACATAGCATTGCTAGAAAGTAGCACATGAAGTCCAAAAGAGAAAGAAGAAGAAGAAACAAATGCCAACAACGGAAGATCGACAAAGCGTGGATGACCCGCCACCGCTGCGCCCTCCGGAATCAAACTACCACAACCTACGGCTTCGATCCGCCGCGTACCAAGCAGCATCTCCAAGAAGGCATGCGACGCCGACGACGCTGCTGCCCAGACGAGTCCCAGGGTTTCCCCCGACACGTGGAGGGAAGTGGGGTATGGCTACCACCGACACCCTCCAGGAAGGAATGGTGGCACCCGCCGGTGTCACCGCATCGGAGCCAGACGAACCGGCAAGGATTTCTCCCGCACTTCAAACCGCACTACCCAACCGGAGCCGTCCAGCCAAACCACCGCCCAACACCATGCGCCATCGTGGTTGCGCCGCAACCCACGTTGTCTCACGGTGAGCACCACCACGAGGCCAAGAAAGACCGGAGAGCAGTGCTAAGCGACGGGAGCAGCAGCACCGAAGCCGAGCGGGAGGGAATCACCTCCACCGTAGTCGTGCGAGAGGCTCGGGCCACCGGCACCATCGCGGTCGCGGTCCGGACACGGCAGCAGGGCATACCAGGCCACCCCTGGCCCGGCCAGGCCCGAAACGGGCCCGTTAAGCCCCGCCGGCCACGCTGCAGCAGGCCGGGGTCGTCGCCGCCAGCACCCAGCACCCAGATGTTTGTTATGAAAAAGTTTTGGTACGTTTTGACTTTTTCTGAATTTTAAAAAAATTAAATACGTAACCAGGTGTAATTACCACCTTGTTCCAAAGGGTATTTTCCCTTGAAGTTGCCGATACGAACCTCAGAGTCCAAGGAAGAATCCACCAACCATGCGCATCCTCTATAACACTAAACTCCCTAGAAATGAAGGCATCTCATTCAATTGAGGTCATCAATATAAAATTGGGTCATCGATTTTGACCGGATCAGCAATCTCTCACTTAATTATTTTAATTCACTATGCTCTCTAATTTTAGAGCTCTCTCATTGCATTCAGAAATTCAATTGGATTTGGTTCATGATTTCCCCGTATAGTACATGTGATACTTTAGCTCCAATATAGTACATGCAGCCATCACCGTAGAAAATTCCTCCATATAATTATGAGTTGATTAGCAGGCAACACAAAATCATACCGCGAAAGGCCCAGCAAAACACCGCGTTATATGAATAAAAAGTAAAATACACTCCATCGTCTTCCCCACTAACCAAACCAAATACTCACTTCATTCCCAAATATAAGGTATTAGTTTATTAAAAAGTCAAATTTCTTTAACTTTGATCAAGTCTAGAGCCAAAAATATCGACATACATAATATTAGATAAATAAAATATGAAAATTCATTCATTATGAATGAAAAAGCCATATTTGATATTATGGATATTGATATGTTTCTACTGAAATGTGGTCAAACTTACTTGACTTTTCAAAAATATTTTAAAATAGATGAAGCAAATAAATTATAAAAATCCAATAACATCAACGGCACAGCAAAGCACGCACAACCCTTCTAGTACCATGATGGTGTCCGCCCCAACCACAACTGCTGCACAACCTCCTCTGGCAGTCACCAGTGTACCATGCCTACCTCGCAGCTCTCCTCAGTCTCATACCGGACTTGGCTCTTGGACCAGAACACTGTCGTGGGGTTGAAGTGCCTCACGTCAACATAGATAATTGATGTCTTGACACGCCTTGATCCAAAAGTTTGCACCCACCCATGGGCAGTGAATGCAAAACTAGTGAGTTGCTCACCGAAATACTCAACCATATCGTTCCTCTATTGAATACATATCAACCCACTTAAATGTGAAATCGAACATTGTCAATTATAAGAAAATAACATTGATTTTCTCTAGCATGGCACAAAGTCTTGTTAACACTGAACATCATTAATAGAAGGATGTTGACCTCAGGCTGTCCATGAAGAAGCACATAAATGTCAAGCTATTCTCCGATCTTAGCAACTTTGCTAATTTCCTACTTAATGGCACTGGTGTGCTCCTCCTCGGAGATCATGAACTCTTGTCAGTGTTAGAAAAAATATAACTACCAACAAAACAACCATCCTCTTCTTCCCGACATAAGAGCTACACAAGTCTGCCAAGAAACTAAAACTCTTGCATTGATCAGTAATGGTGGTTGCAGCCTAATGGGTTCTTATACAGGACTTAAGACAACTACAATTTCATTTAATTAAAAAAAGAACCACATATAAACTAATTACTTTCCTATGGACTGCTCAGAATATAATGGTGATAGTCTGATGCTTACCACTCGCACTCCCGCTTGCCCCACTCAGAACCTGGACTGGCTGGCAGACTAGTATCTGGATGGTTTTCTCTCCACGCTCGCCATGTACACTGTTCAGTTTTGACATGTTCAATGTTCATGCAATTGACTCCGGTAAGAAACATATTTGACTTGCGGTTTTAACTTTTAATAGAAACGAACACCAAAAATAGAATCGTACGGCTAACTGAATTTTCTTGGCACAAACCACATATTTACGTAGCAATAGAGATTCAGATCCAAGTTGTTGCCTTGAACATAATCTTTTGATGGGCTCGCACCTCCTGACCATCTACATCTTGACAGAACTTGTTCATAAGGTGGAAAGCTGCAGCTACTTCTGGAATTGAACACTGAACACCTAATGATTTGTGCAATATGAGTCCAGTATTTTGTTGTTTTGTCTGAAGTACAACTTGTGGTATTGCTAAGTTGAACGGCTGGTAACATACCTAACTTGTCATTTCAAAATTCTTGTGATCTTGATCGAAAGGGTAGGTACCAACAAACATCGCAGAAAGGAAGGCTCCACATCCACACATCATCTATTGGCATACAAAGACAAATTAGTAGTGCTTCAGCAAATAAAACATAAAATATATAAACGGTTGCGCCTAAATGCTATGCACCACTCATGACAACAAAAGGTGGATGTAAGATTCAGAAAGCAAGTAAAGCTTTTATGGCCTAACAAAATGAAATAATCAGGCAACATATGGCAGAGTATGCACGAGACAGTTTAAAGCACAAAGAGAATGGATTATACCTTGCGACCATATAGATGAGAAATGTATGCCAGAGTCCCAACAGTTGATGTTGGTTCGGAATGATGAACCCATGTGGAAGCCCATTAACATACAGTTGCAACATATACATTTTTCAGTTAACCTTCGGTAATTATTTTGCTGATAGTGGAACCCGGTCCATTGATTGGATCATAAGGGAAAAAGGAAAATATTTTGCTGGGTTCATTCTTGCTCACGATAGTCACGATTCTTCAAAACAAACGTCTGCATTCACATGAGAGCTAAACACTAAAACCCTGTGTATACGCAAATATTTATTTTCTTCTCACGTTCGCCCCAGCTAACCATATTATACTAATGCATATCCATGGTGGCAAGAAGAAACGATATTCATATTAGCAAGGTCATAAATAGACATGCATGTGGTGTCCTTCAACATCTTTAGCCATGTTTCCATCATAATAGGGAATAGAAACATCACCTACGACAGAAACAAGATAGTCCAGGGTTGCCATTTGGGTCGAGTGTTTTTTGGAAGATACACAATGTTAGGAAACCTTGTACACGGATAAAAAGCATCCTTGTGCACATACACTATGTTAGGAAACTTTGTATTTGACGCAGTTAATCTTTTTCACCATCATAGATTTCACCTGTAGCAATATATATCCGAGTGTGCCTGGGAAACAAGAGCTTTCATCACTAATATTGTTCTTCTACAGGTGTAAGTACAGTGTGTTGCTACGGAAGAAAGAAAAGTCAAATCGCAATGACAAACTACATGTTAGAGATAATTGGCTTTGCTCTCTGGCTGTGTTAGGCAAAAGGTTTTGACTGGATTAACAGAGCAGGCTCCTGACATTGTAAAATTAGCCATAAGTAAAAAGGTTAGAAGCCCTTCAATTGATCATTGAAAATCTCTTGTTTGAAGATGTCAAGTCGTCTGTATGTGGAATTCTTGCTCTCTTTCTCCACTCCCAAAATATTACTGCATGCAGACCAAGTTATTGTGGGGATTAATGCTAGCCTTGGTTTCCTCTGATTCAAAGACTCAAACTCTTCAGGATTACCATGCACTTTGGATTCAGAACCAACAAGGCTACATGGAAAATCGCCAACAAGATCCAAACTGAAAGCTTCCCAGCATACCACTGACCACCGCCAAAATTTAACCAATCTTATAATGGAGAGCACAGTTTATTGAGTGAATTGCAAAAAACATCGACATTGAAGGTTAGGATTGCAAAAACCACAATTCTATAGTTTTTTGCCAAAAACCACTAATTCCGAGGCTAATTTTTTGCATAAAACACTAGTCAATGGCTTAGGTCGTTTTGAGCATGATTATGACAGGTGGGCCCCGCTGTACAGGGTGATATGGCAAACAAAAAAATTAATTACATCCTGATATAATTTTCTTTCGCAAGAAGACCCCTGAAAAAAAGCAATCGGGTCCTCCGTGCTCTTCATCTTCCACTGGTCCGGTGGTGGACGCCGGCGGCCACTCCCTCCCCGTGCGCGGCCGGCGCATATGCTGCTAGCTCCGGCGGCGAGGCACAGGGGAGGTCCGGCATGGTCGGGGACGGGCAGGACGGCTCGATTGCCTGGCTGGCGGAGGCGAGGCAGTGGTCGGGTTCAAGCATCAGGGTTCGCTGGGCGGACCGTCAACGGCGGCGGTGGCTCGATTCCCGGCCGGATCCCGCCGGAACCGGTGCGGGTCGACACGACGAGGCTGGGGAGTGGCTGGTTTGGGCGTGAAGGTCCGTGGGTTGGTGGCGCCGGCTCCTTGTCCAGTCAACAACGGGGGCGGCGACGAGCACGACTGGAGTACGCCTGTGGAGGAAGGGTGCACGACGACAGCGGTGGGTGTCTCTGCGACGACGGACGGCGCCGGTTCCGGCTGCCAAGCTGGCCTCGACCCGCACGCCGGCGAGCTCGAGCGCGCCGGCTCCTTGTCCAGTCAACAACGGGGGCGGCGACGAGCACGACTGGAGTACGCCTGTGGAGGAAGGGTGCACGACGACAGCGGTGGGTGTCTCTGCGACGACGGACGGCGCCGGTTCCGGCTGCCAAGCTGGCCTCGACCCGCACGCCGGCGAGCTCGAGCGCGCCGGCTCCTTGATCCAGTCAACGACGGGGCAGCACGGCGACGACGGGGATTGGAGTGCGCTGGTGGAGCCAGGGTGTACGTCGACCGCGGTGGGTGGCTCTGCGGCGACGGACGGCGCCGGTTCCGGCTGCCACGGCGGCCTCGGCCCGCACACTGGCGAGCTCGAGCGCGCCGGCTGCTCTGTGTCGCGAAGTCGCGATTCCCGTCTCTTTCTTTTTTCTTTTATGAAAGAGGTAATTACAGCAATGGTGCCTAAACTTGCCACCAATATTCAGTTTGGTGCATGAACTTGAAGAATACGCTGATTTGGTGCAAAAATTTGGTTTTTTGATGCAAATACGGTTCGAATCACGTTTGCATACGTCCACGCTGCTGACTAGAATGCCAGCATGGTCGTGGGACCCAATGTCAGCGAGTGCCATCGCGCACAGAGGCATGTGGCCGCGCGGCTGGGTGAAATATTACGGAAACCCCCTTCGTTCGGTTTATTTTTCGCACATAAGCCGTGACCCTCGATCCCCTTTCCACCGCGGCGGCGCGCTCAAGTAGGCAAATAAAAAGGACGGCGGCGAGGGCCTCCTCCGTGACCGTGTTCGTCACCAGGCACACCAGTTGCGCAGCCGGCACGCCCTATGCCCTGCCGCGGTGCTCGAGGCATGCCGCGTTGAAGCCGTCCGTGCCCAGCGCCAGCGTGTCCAGGAGCATGTCCGCTGGCTGCCACAGCTCGTCCGCCGGCTTGTGCACCGGCAGCACGTGCGCCTTTGCCCACGGCTCCAGTTGCTGCAGTACCTCCAGCCTCTACGGCGCAAGGTACTATTGGAAATATGCCCTAGAGGCAATAATAAAAGGATTATTATTATATTTCCTTGTTCATGATAATTGTCTTTTATTCATGCTATAATTGTGTTATCCGGAAATCGTAATACATGTGTGAATACATAGACACCAACATGTCCCTAGTAAGCCTCTAGTTGACTAGCTCGTTGATCAACAGATAGTCATGGTTTCCTGACTATGGACATTGGATGTCATTGATAACAAGATCACATCATTAGGAGAATGATGTGATGGACAAGACCCAATCCTAAACATAGCACAAGATCATATAGTTCGTTTGCTAGAGTTTTTCCAATGTCAAGTATCTTTTCCTTAGACCATGAGATCGTGTAACTCCCAGATACCGTAGGAGTGCTTTGGATGTACCAAACGTCACAACGTAACTGGGTGACTATAAAGGTATACTACGGGTATCTCCAAAAGTGTCTGTTGGGTTGACACGGATCAAGACTGGGATTTGTCACTCCGTATGACGGAGAGGTATCTCTGGGCCCACTCGGTAATGCATCATCACAATGAGCTCAAAGTGACCAAGTGTCTGGTCACGGGATCATGCATTACAGTACGAGTAAAGTGACTTGCCGGTAACGAGATTGAACGAGGTATTGGGATACCGACGATCGAATCTCGGGCAAGTAACGTACCGATTGACAAAGGGAATTGTATACGGGGTTGCTTGAATCCTCGACATCGTGGTTCATCTGATGAGATCATCGAGGAGCATGTGGGAGCCAACATGGGTATCCAGATCCCGCTGTTTGTTATTGACCGGAGAGCCATCTCGGTCATGTCTACATGTCTCCTGAACCCGTAGGTCTACACACTTAAGGTTCGGTGACGCTAGGGTTGTAGAGATATGAATATGCAGTAACCCGAAAGTTATTCAGAGTCCCGGATGAGATCCTGGACGTCACGAGGAGTTCCGGAATGGTCCGGAGGTGAAGAATTATATATAGGAAATGCAGTTTCGGCCATCGGAAGAGATTCGGGGGTCACCGGTATTGTACCGGGACCACCGGAAGGGCCCCCGGGGTCCACCGGGTGGGGCCACCCATCCCGGAGGGCCCCATGGGCTAAAGTGGGGAGGGGAACCAGCCCATAGTGGGCTGGTGCGCCCCCCTTGGCCCACCCCCTGCGCCTAGGGTTGGAAACCCTAGGATGGGGGCGCCCCACTTGCCTTGGGGGCTACTCCACCCTTGGCCGCTACCCCCCTAGGAGATCCCATCTCCTAGGGCCGGCGCCCCCCCTAGGGGAGCCTATATAAAGGGGGGAGGGAGGGGCAGCCGCACGCTTGACTCTTGGCGCCTCCCTCTCCCCTGCTACACCTCTCCCTCTCGCAGTAGAACGACGAAGCCCTGCTGCGGTGACTCCTGCATCCACCACCACGCCGTCGTGCTGCTGGATCTTCATCAACCTCTCCTCCCCCCTTGCTGGATCAAGAAGGAGGAGACGTCACGCTGACTGTGCGTGTGTTGAACATGGAGGTGCCGTCCGTTCGGCGCTAGGATCTCCGGTGATTTGGATCACGTCGAGTACGACTTCCTCATCCCCGTTCTTTGAACGCTTCCGCGCGTGATCTACAAAGATATGTAGATGCAATCCGATCACTCGTTGCTAGATGAACTCATAGATGGATCTTGGTGAAACCGTAGAAATTTTTTTGTTTTCTGCAACGTTCCCCAACAGTGGTATCAGAGCTAGGTCTATGTGTAGTTCCTTTTGCACGAGTAGAACACAATTTGTTGTGGGCGTAGATGTTGTCAACTTTCTTGCCGCTACTAGTCTTATTTTGCTTCAACAGTATTGTGGGATGAAGCGGCCCGGACCAACCTTACACGTACGCTTATGTGAGACCGGTTCCACCGAATGACATGCACTAGTTGCATAAGGTGGCTGGCGGGTGTCTGTCTCTCCCACTTTAGTTGGAGCGAATTTGATGAAAAGGGTCCTTATGAAGGGTAAATAGAAGTTAACAAATCACTTTGTGGCTTTAACGTAGGTAAGAAAACGTTCTTGCTAGAACCCTCTTGCAGCCACGTAAAACTTGCAACAACAATTAGAGGACGTCTAACTTGTTTTTGTAGCAAGTGTTCTGTGATGTGATATGGCCAAAGTTGTGATGAATGATGAATGATATATATGTGATGTATGAGATCATGTTCTTATAATAGGAATCACGACTTGCATGTCGATGAGTATGACAACCGGCAGGAGCCATAGGAGTTGTCTTTATTTTTTGTATGGCCTGTGTGTCATTGAGAAACGCCATGTAAATTATTTTACTTTATTGCTAAATGTGTTAGCCATAGTAGTAGAAGTAATAGTTGGCGAGCAACTTCATGGAGACACGATGATGGAGATCATGATGATGGAGATCATGGTGTCATGCCGGTGACAAGATGATCATGGAGCCCCAAGATGGAGATCAAAGGAGCTATGTGATATTGGCCATATCATGTCACTATTATTATTTGATTGCATATGATGTTTATCATGTTTTTGCATCTTGTTTACTTAGCACGATGGTAGTAAATAAGATGATCCCTCATAATAATTTCAAGAAAGTGTTCCCCCTAACTGTGCATCGTTGCGACAGTTCATTGTTTCGAAGCACCACGTGATGATCGGGTGTGATAGATTCCAACGTTCACATACAACGGGTGTAAGACAGATTTACACATGCAAATACTTAGGTTGACTTGACGAGCCTAGCATGTACAGACATGGCCTCGGAACACAGAAGACCGAAAGGTCGAGCATGAGTCGTATAGAAGATACGATCAACATGAAGATGTTCACCGATGTTGACTAGTCCGTCTCACGTGATGATCGGACACAGCCTAGTTAACTCGGATCATGTTATACTTAGATGACTCAAGAGATGTCTATCTAAGTGGGAGTTCATTGAATAATTTGATTAGATGAACTTAATTATCATGAACTTAGTATAAAATCTTTACAACATGTATTGTAGATCAAATGGCCAACGTTGTCCTCAACTTCAACGCGTTCCTAGAGAAAACCAAGCTGAAAGACGATGGCAGCAACTATACGGACTGGGTCCATAACCTGAGGATCATCCTCATAGCTGCCAAGAAAGATTATGTCCTACAAGCACCGCTAGGTGAAGAACCTGTTCTCCCTGCAGAACAAGACGTTATGAACGCTTGGCAGACACGTACCGATGATTACTCCCTCGTTCAGTGCGGCATGCTTTACAGCTTAGAGTCGGGGCTCCAAAAGCGTTTTGAGAGACACTGAGCATATGAGATGTTCGAAGAGCTGAAAATGGTTTTTCAAGCTCATGCCCGGGTCGAGAGATATGAAGTCTCCGACAAGTTCTTCAGCTGTAAGATGGAGGAAAACAGTTCTGTCAGTGAGCACATACTCACTATGTCTGGGTTACATAACCGCTTGACTCGGCTGGGAGTTAATCTCCGGATGATGCGGTCATTGACAGAATCCTTCAGTCGCTTCCACCGAGCTACAAGAGCTTTGTGATGAACTTCAATATGCAGGGGATGGAAAAGATCATTCCTGAAGTATTTGCAATGCTGAAATCAGCAGAGATAGAAGTCAAAAAGGAACATCAAGTGTTGATGGTGAATAAAACCACTGAGTTCAAGAAAGGCAAGGGTAAGAAGAACTTCAAGAAGGACAGCAAGGGAGTTGCTGCGCCCGGCAAGCAAGTTGCCGGGAAGAAGCCAAAGAATGGACCCAAGCCCGAGACTGAGTGCTTTTATTGCAAGGAAAGTGGTCACTGGAAGCAGAACTGCCCCAAATACTTAGCGGACAAGAAGGCCGGCAAAATGAAAGGTATATGTGATATACATGTAATTGATGTGTACCTTACCAGTACTCGTAGTAGCTCCTGGGTATTTGATACCGGTGCAGTTGCTCACATTTGTAACTCAAAGCAGGAGCTGCGGAATAAGCGGAGACTGGCGAAGTACGAGGTGACGATGCGCGTCGGGAATGGTTCCAAGGTCGATGTGATCGTCGTCGGCACGCTACCTCTACATTTACCTACGGGATTAGTTTTGAACCTCAATAATTGTTATTTAGTGCCAAGTTTGAGCATGAACATTGTATCAGGATCTCGTTTAATACGAGATGGCTACTCATTTAAATCCGAGAATAATGATTGTTCTATTTATATGAGAGATATGTTTTATGGTCATGCTCCGATGGTGAATGGTTTATTCTTAATGAATCTCGAGCGTAATGCTACACATATTCATAGTGTGAGTACCAAAAGATGTAAGGTTGATAATGATAGTCCCACATACTTGTGGCACTGCCGCCTTGGTCACATAGGTGTCAAACGCATGAAGAAGCTCCATGCAGATGGACTTTTAGTCTCTTGATTACAAATCATTTGACACGTGCGAACCATGCCTCATGGGTAAAATGACCAAGACTCCGTTCTCAGGAACAATGGAGCGAGCAACCAACTTATTGGAAATCATACATACTGATGTGTGCGGTCCAATGAGTGTTGAGGCTCGCGGTGGTTATCGTTATGTTCTCACCCTCACTGATGACTTGAGTAGATATGGGTATGTCTACTTAATGAAACACAAGTCTGAGACCTTTGAAAGGTTCAAGGAATTTCAGAGTGAGGTTGAAAATCAACGTGACAGAAAAATCAAGTTCCTGCGATCAGATCGTGGAGGAGAATACTTGAGTCACGAATTTGGCACACACTTAAGAAAATGTGGAATAGTTTCACAACTCACGCCACCTGGAACACCTCAGCGTAATGGTGTGTCCGAACGTCGTAATCGCACTCTATTAGATATGATGCGATCTATGATGTCTCTTAACGATTTACCGCTATCATTTTGGGGCTATGCTTTAGAGACTGCCGCATTCACTTTAAATAGGGCTCCGTCGAAATCCGTTGAGACGACACCGTATGAATTATGGTTTGGGAAGAAACCTAAGCTGTCGTTTCTAAAAGTTTGGGGATGCGATGCTTATGTCAAGAAACTTCAACCTGAAAAGCTTGAACCCAAGTCGGAAAAATGCGTCTTCATAGGATACCCTAAAGAAACTATTGGGTATACCTTCTACCTCAGATCCGAAGGCAAGATCTTTGTTTCCAAGAATGGATCCTTTCTAGAGAAGGAGTTTCTCTCGAAAGAAGTAAGTGGGAGGAAAGTAGAACTTGATGAAGTATTACCTCTTGAACTGGAAAGTGGCGCAACTCAGGAAAATGTTCCCGTGGTGCCTGCACCAATTAGAGAGGAAGTTAATGATGATGATCAAGATACTTCTGATCAAGCTCCTACTGAAATTCGAAGGTCCACAAGGACACGTTTCGCACCAGAATGGTACGGCAACCCTGTCTTGGAAATCATGTTGTTAGACAACGGTGAACCTTCGAACTATGAAGAAGCGATGGCGGGCCCGGATTCCGACAAATGGCTGGAAGCCATGAAATCCGAGATAGGATCCATGTATGAAAACGAAGTATGGACTTTGACTGACTTGCTCTTTGAGCGGCGAGCCATAGAAAATAAATGGATCTTTAAGAAGAAGACAGACGCGGATGGTAATGTGACCATCTATAAAGCTCGGCTTGTCGCTAAGGGTTATCGACAAGTTCAAGGGGTTGACTACGATGAGACTTTCTCACCGGTAGCGAAGCTGAAGTCCGTTCGAATCATGTTAGCAATTGCCGCATTCTATGATTATGAGATATGGCAAATGGACGTCAAAACGGCATTCCTTGATGGTTTCCTTAAGGAAGAATGGTATATGATGCAGCCGGAAGGTTTTGTCGATCCTAAGAATGCTGACAAGGTGTGCAAGCTCCAACACTCGATTTATGGGCTGGTGCAAGCATCTCGGAGTTGGAACATTCGCTTTGATGAGATGATCAAAGCGTTTGGGTTTATGCAGACTTATGGAGAAGCCTGCGTTTACAAGAAAGTGAGTGGGAGCTTTGTAGCATTTCTCAAATTATATGTAGATGACATACTTTTGATGGGAAATGATATAGAGCTTTTGGACAGCATTAAGGCCTACTTGAATAAGAGTTTTTCAATGAAGGACCTTGGAGAAGCTGCTTATATATTAGGCATCAAGATCTATAGAGATAGATCAAGACGCCTCATAGGTCTTTCACAAAGCACATACCTTGATAAGATATTGAAGAAGTTCAATATGGATCAGTCTAAGAAGGGGTTCTTGCCTATGTTGCAAGGTGTGAAATTGAGCTCAGCTCAATGTCCGACCACGACAGAAGATATAGAAGAGATGAGTGTCATCCCCTATGCCTCGGCCATAGGTTCTATTATGTATGCCATGCTATGTACCAGACCTGATGTAAACCTTGCCGTAAGTTTGGTAGGTAGGTACCAAAGTAATCCCGGCAAGGAACACTGGACAGCGGTCAAGAATATCCTGAAGTACCTGAAAAGGACTAAGGAAATGTTTCTCGTTTATGGAGGTAACGAAGAGCTCGTCGTAAAGGGTTACGTCGACGCTAGCTTCGACACAGATCTGGATGACTCTAAGTCACAAACCGGATACGTGTATATTTTGAATGGTGGGGCAGTAAGCTGGTGCAGTTGCAAGCAGAGCGTCGTGGCGGGATCTACATGTGAAGCGGAGTACATGGCAGCCTCGGAGGCAGCGCATGAAGCAATTTGGGTGAAGGAGTTCATCACCGACCTAGGAGTCATACCCAATGTGTCGGGGCCGATCAAACTCTTCTGTGACAACATTGGAGCTATTGCACTTCCAAGGAGCCCAGGTTTCACAAGAAGACCAGGAACATCAAGCGTCGCTTCAACTCTATTCATGAAAATGTTCAAGATGGAGACATAGATATTTGTAAAGTACATACGGACTTGAATGTAGCAGATCCGTTGACTAAACCTCTCCCTAGAGCAAAACATGATCAACACCAGAATTCCATGGGTGTTCGATTCATCACAAAGTAACTAGATTATTGACTCTAGTGCAAGTGGGAGACTGTTGGAAATATGCCCTAGAGGCAATAATAAAAGGATTATTATTATATTTCCTTATTCATGATAATTGTCTTTTATTCATGCTATAATTATGTTATCCGGAAATCGTAATACATGTGTGAATACATAGACACCAACATGTCCCTAGTAAGCCTCTAGTTGACTAGCTCGTTGATCAATAGATAGTCATGGTTTCCTGACTATGGACATTGGATGTCATTGATAACAAGATCACATCATTAGGAGAATGATGTGATGGACAAGACCCAATCCTAAACATAGCACAAGATCGTATAGTTCGTTTGCTAGAGTTTTTCCAATGTCAAGTATCTTTTCCTTAGACCATGAGATCGTGTAACTCCCGGATACCGTAGGAGTGCTTTGGGTGTACCAAACGTCACAACATAACTGGGTGACTATAAAGGTATACTACGGGTATCTCCGAAAGTGTTTGTTGGGTTGACACGGATCAAGACTGGGATTTGTCACTCCGTATGACGGAGAGGTATCTCTGGGCCCACTTGGTAATGCATCATCACAATGAGCTCAAAGTGACCAAGTGTCTGGTCACGGGATCATGCATTACGGTACGAGTAAAGTGGCTTGCCGGTAACGAGATTGAACGAGGTATTGGGATACCAACGATTGAATCTCGGGCAAGTAACGTACCGATTGACAAAGGGAATTGTATACGGGGTTGCTTGAATCCTCGACATCATGGTTCATCAGATGAGATCATTGAGGTGCATGTGGGAGCCAACATGGGTATCCAGATCCCGCTGTTGGTTATTGACCGGAGAGCCATCTCGGTCATGTCTACATGTCTCCCGAACCCGTAGGGTCTACACACTTAAGGTTCGGTGACGCTAGGGTTGTAGAGATATGAATATGCAGTAACCCGAAAGTTATTCGGAGTCCCGGATGAGATCCTGGACGTCACGAGGAGTTCCGGAATGGTCCGGAGGTGAAGAATTATATATAGGAAATGCAGTTTCGGCCATCGGGAGAGTTTCGGAGGTCACCTGTATTGTACCGGGACCACCGGAAGGGCCCCCGGGGTCCACCGGGTGGGGCCACCCATCCCGGAGGGCCCCATGGGCTAAAGTGGGGAGGGGAACCAGCCCATAGTGGGCTGGTGCGCCCCCCTTGGCCCACCCCCTGCGCCTAGGGTTGGAAACCCTAGGATGGGGGGCGCCCCACTTGCCTTGGGGGCTACTCCACCCTTGGCCGCCGCCCCCCTAGGAGATCCCATCTCCTAGGGCGGGCGCCCCCTAGGGGAGCCTATATAAAGGGGGGGAGGGAGGGGCAGCCGCACGCTTGACTCTTGGCGCCTCCCTCTCCCCTGCTACACCTCTCCCTCTCGCAGTAGAACGACGAAGCCCTGCTGCGGTGACTCCTGCATCCACAACCACGCTGTCGTGCTGCTGGATCTTCATCAACCTCTCCTCCCCCCTTGCTGGATCAAGAAGGAGGAGACGTCACGCTGACCGTACGTGTGTTGAATACGGAGGTGCCGTCCGTTCGGCGCTAGGATCTCCGGTGATTTGGATCACGTTGAGTACGACTTCCTCATCCCCGTTCTTTGAACGCTTCCGCGCGTGATCTACAAAGGTATGTAGATGCAATCCGATCACTTGTTGCTAGATGAACTCATAGATGGATCTTGGTGAAACCGTAGGAAAATTTTTGTTTTCTGCAACGTTCCCCAACAGGTACCTCCTCCGTTCCTCCTCATCCTCCCGCCGCTCGGCCATTGGTCCTCCTCTGCTACTCATAGCGCTCCTACACCTGTCTCAAGGGCGACTTGTGTGGTAGTGTGGGCATAGAGATGCGCCTGCTCGAGGTGTATGCAATGAAGGTGTGACACAGGGCCATGGTTTTTGGTGTGACAGTATGAGGTAACATTGGGTCTGAATTCAGGAGGTCCTTTTAATTCTATGGTTTGTGATAATTTGAGTAGATCACATCAGTTATTACTGGAGCCTCTTATTAGTGTGTGAATTGTTTATTAACAGGATGAGAGGACTTGTGGTTATGCCAAATGGATCGACAAACCATGGCAGGGAAGGGAGAGAAGTGTGATTGCTAATCTTGCTAGCAAGAAAGAGGTTCTGGAGAAGAAGCTGAAGGAGAAAGATGGTGATATAGAAGCTGTGAAGGAGAAGCAGAGAATGGAGAAGAGAATGATTGCAATGGAGATCAGTTGCTATCCAGAGATAGGATGATAATGTTTTGCTATATTAATGTATTTTGGTTTAGTCGCAATCATGTTTGCAATGGCTGGCAGGTCCTGATGCATTTTTTTAATGTATTTTGGTTTAGTTGAGAAAAAATTAGTATTTTGATAAACTTAATGAGATTTACTACTGAAATGCTTGGTCTGTGTATTGAAAGAAAATGGCAATTCGAGATGTTTTGTTTCCTGTACTGCAGTTTCAGATTAATGTCAATTTCATGTACAACAATCTTCTGTACCGAATCAATCTCCTGTATCAAATTGAAATTATTGTTTCATGTACCTGTACATCAAACATGATTGAATCGAATGATTCATGTACTACAGTAGTATATCATAACTAAATTTTGACAGCACCAATTGATATTCAGTGCCAAATTTTGACAACAATTGTGTGAACATCGTAGCTAAAATTTGACAGCAACACAATGATATTCGGTGCAAAAATTTTAAATTTTGATAGCAAGAAAGTGATATTCAGTGCAAAATTTTGACAACATTTTTGTGGTCATCACAACTAAAGTTTGACAGCAAGACAGTGATATTCAGTACCAAATTATTGACGGCAACACTATAAATAGGTCTAGTACATAACATGACAGCCAAATACTTAAGTTCAAGGTACATCACATCCAAATGTTCATTACATTAATAATAACAAGTCTGGTAATCAAAATAGTCCTCTAAGCAAAAGATCAAGTTCATTGATGAACTTTGGTGCATTTTCATCAAGTTCAGACATGAATGGTTCATTGACAGCATCCTCAGCTAGCTCCGCTTCATAGTCACATGATGTATCCTTCTCTCTGTGATCATCCACTTCTTTATCTATGTTTATCTCGAACAAATCATCGTCCCCATCTCTATATCAAAGTCACTATCATAGAAATCCTCATCAGTCTCTGAATCTGCTGTTGCTGCGTCTACTCCATCTTCCTCCTCTATTTCTTCATCACCACAACCTGATGATGATCCTTCCCCAAATAACCTCCTTCCCCTCCTATCATTTGGCACACTTCTTTCCTCATCTTGGATATTTTTATCATTTAGCATAATGTCATCTCTCATAACTCTGTTAAGTGTCTCTCCATGGTCTACAATCAGCAACAAATTCTTGTGCTCTGTAGTTGCTGCTATCATTGCAAGGATGTCGGCAGCACACTTTATCTCTCTTAGTCCATCACTCAATGTCTTTCCCGGCTGACACCAAAACACATCAAGCTTTACACTCTTTCTGTCATACCCTAGCTGCTGCAGAAAATCATCAATCCATAAAATGGACCAAGTATCACTGTCACAGTTGTCAAACCAGTCAACTTCATAATCCTTGTATGTGTTGTTGCTGTCAGTTCCACAAAAGAAGCCTCTGCGGTGAATCTGAACTCAGAAAAGACCATCAAAAGCACCTGCAATGCAAAGAAGTAATTAGTTCACTCTTACCTCAGCTTACAACACACAATTTAGTAAACAAAACAAAATTCAGTTAACTCTGAATGATGTTAACTTTAGTTAATAATTCATTTAGCATCAGTAAATATGGATAAATAAGTGGTAAGAACACTATCTTAACAGCATAGAATTCACTTCATAAAACACTTGCAGTAAACAACCCAAAATTGATAAAACAAACAAATTATTGGCAGAGAGTCTCCCGCTGTGTTGGTATGTCTGCTCTGTTTCTTACAAAATTGTCCAGGCAACAAATGCCCTTTGCTTGATGGCTGCTTACAGAAACTCACCCAACAAGTACTGACTAGCTTACACTATGCACGTACATACATGGTCACTGATCAAAATTGAGTGTGTACCTACTAGTCAAAATTCAGTTAAGCAAGTGTCAAAAAATTCAGTTAAGCGTCCAACATTCAGTTAAGCATCTGTCAAAAAGTTCAGGAATGCTACTGCCATCAAGTTTAGTAATGCTACTGTTAAATTTTCAGTATACCTACTTCATATTTCTAATAAGATCAAATCGACCATCCTCTATGTCATCAAATCTGCATTTTTTTGTCCATCACAAATACCAAAAAAGAGGTGCCTTTCTAACCCACGCATTACCTAAGAACAAACATCAGTTTCAAATCCTAAAGTGTCATCGCGCATTAGGGGAATAACCTAAACACAACTAAGAATCATCACAGCAGCACCATGACATACAGATCCTAGTTCCTGTCGCGCCATACATACATTTAAAACCCTACAGAAACCAGGAGACAGAGGGGCAGAGGAGACGACGCAATTCTCACCATATGGAGGAGCTGCATCGCCGAGAGCTCGCCGACGAGGCGCCGCCATTCGCGCCCGCGACGATCAATGGTGCCGTCGCGATCCACCCAGGCGGCGGCACCGAACGATCGAACTAGGAGAGAGACGAGGAGAAGAGCCCGAGGCAGATCATGACACAGGCGGGATGTTAGGATATGGGCAGGCTGCTGTGTCCCACCGGCTCAGGGGCTTATGTGCGAAAAATAAACAGATCAAAGGGGGTTTCTGTGATATTTCACCCAGCCGCGTGGCCACATGCCTCTGTGCGCGATGGCAGTCGCTGACATTGGGTCCCGCAGCCACGCTGGCATCTAGTCAGCAGCGCGGACGTATGAAAACGTGATTCGGACTGTATTTGCACCAGAAAGCCAAGTTTTTGCACCAAATCGGTGTATTCTTCAAATTCGTGCACTAAAGTGAACATTGGTAGCAAGTTTAGACACCATTGATGTAATTACCTCTTTATGAAAAGATGATTTTATCTTTCTTATGCCCTTTTACAGTTTAGTCTATGATGTTCTATCTATTTTGTGATCTGTTATGTCCTGCCACGTCACCCTGTCCATCGGGACCCACTTGCCATAATCGTGCTCAAAACGACCTAAGCCATCGGCTAGTGTTTTTTGCAAAAAATTAGCTCGAAATTAGTGATTTTTGGCACAAAACTGTAGAATTGTGGTTTCTGCAACCCTAGCCTTCAATGTCGATGTTTTCTGCAATTCACTCCAGTTTATTAGTGGAGTGGATTTGGATGTGCCACTGATGCGTGAACCGCACAGTCACAATCACTACCAATAGTTGTTGCCATTCTACAGGGAACAAGCAAGAGAGCAATCATGTGAACAAGCAGGAGATCGAGCAATCATGTGAACAAGCATGGGAGCAATCGCGTAAGGTAGGAGCCTATGATCGTTACTTACTTTTGATGCCATCAGCTTGCTCCCTAACCATTGTGGCCCTCGCCACCGCGTCATGCATCATCTCGAACCCGCGCCTCTCCAGAACTTCTCCGTGTCAAACTGAAGGCTTCACAACGGTCAACGGGCCACCTGCAAGCCGTCGATGGTGGTGGCGTACGTTGATGTCTTCTCGTTTGCCATTGTCGCCGCATGCAGCACCAAAAGATGGGTCGGCGCCGCCATCAGATGGGCTCAGTAAGGGGATCAGCCCAGGCTGTTGCTGTGGCAGAGACGAGCAGATCGTACAAGGGCGGCGTGCATGGGCTGCGCGACGGCGACCGGGACGAGCGTCAGACGGCGATGGAGATGGATAGTTCATCGGGGCAGACGACTGTGGGGCGAGGACGGCGGCGGGGGGATTTTTCTCATGAGATCGAGAGGAGGGATCGGGAGCCAGAGGTGGGCGAGACTGGGGGATGTGGGACGTGGGACGGAAGTGGATCGTGGTTTTTTTTTTTGCTAAATCGCGTGAAGGAAGGCTGCGAGGGAACGTGGGCTGCTCCTGCGATCTTGTCTAGCGCGCGGTCGTACGAGGGAAGATAGAACCGTCACGCCGTTTGATCCTGCTTTAATAGCAGAGATTTATAGAGTTTAATCGTGATTGATTCTTTCATATAAGGTCATTACTAAATAACTTGTCCCCGCATGGAAAGTTGTGACCCGTTCAGTTTTTTTCCATTGTATGGGAAATGAGGCAAAAATAAACCAGTGAGAGGGGGGTGGAAGGGGGACGGAAAAAACCCAACGAAAGTGGTGGGACGAAAATAAATCGTGGATGCTATTCACCAACTCAGACTTTTGGAGTAGAGGTTGGGCTTTTGCGTCGCTGACACATGCATAATTTTAACCGAATTTTCATACTAATTTATATTTATATCCTGGATGCTTGTAGCCAGTCGGAGGTTGTGCGTGGATGGATACCCGAAAGGCCGGCCACTGGTAGTGGGGTTAGGACTTGATCATGGCAAGTTCATAAGTGGAGAAAGTGAAGCCTCTGAATTTGCTTGCCAAGGAGCATATATAGCACGTCTGTTTGTTGCCATCAGCTTCAGACGTCCGGTCGTTCATTTCATTGCGGTGCAGCAACATGTGTATGGCTATGATCCATCTTGTAGGAGTACTACATGATAGTATTTGACCTCTGCGCTGCGGTACAAGTGTCTGGCGTGTTTCAGCTACCAAACGTAACGCGGAATTGCGGCCACTGTCCCCCACAAAAAGAAAAAGAAAACCACTGTCAGCACTGCACTTGGTGCCACCAGTTGGTCAGTAGTCATGCCAAGTGATTAGAGCATCTTCAGCCGTTGGCCTCCCAGGGACGCCTAAAATCGCCGCCTGAGAATGAGCCAGCGCAAAAAATAAGCCTGGGGCGAGTCGGTCCCCAGCCGCCGGCTCCAGGGCCGCCCTCAGGCGCGATTAAATAAAGAAAAAGTATACCAAATTTTGGCACAGTTCGGCGAAGTTCGCCTAAACACGACAAATTTCGGTCAACTTGGGCATATATTTGGACAAAGTTCGCCGATTTTCATTACATAGCAAAATATATAATAAATTAATCTAAAAGAAACTTGCTGAACACCGAGTAGTCGCCGTCGTCGCTGCCATCCTCGTCGTCGGCCTTCTCCTCCTTGACGCGGGCGCCCCTGCTGGACCCGGCGTCGCCATGGCGGACTGGTGGCGGCGGCGCGTCGTCGTCGTCGTTGTCGTTGATGACGACGACGACTCCTTCATCGCGGCCCCGGCAGCGCTCCGCGAAGCGCTGCAGGGCGGCGCACTGGCGCTTCATCGCCATCTTGAGGGAGTCCTGGCGTGCCCATTCAAGGGTCGCGTCATCGTCGCGCTCGACCTCGCCGTGCTCCATCTTCACAGCGGCGAGCCCCGGCTCTGCCTTCACCGGCGCGAGCCCCGGCTCCGTCTTTGGCTTGACGAAGCGCAGAGGAGGAGCCGACGAGGAGGCGCGCCGGCCGCCCTCGTTGATGACGATGCCGACGCTGCGAGTGCGCCGGTCGAGCGGCGACTCCGCCGCGGGCTCGGCCTTGACGCCGAGCAACGCCGGAGTGCCGGAGGAGTGCGAGGAAGAGCGCGAGGAGGAGGAAGAAGAGGAGGAGCCGAACCTCCTTGGCGCCCATGGCCCGCCGCGTCGGTGGTGCGCCTGGGCGGCCGCCCTCGCTGGGGGTACGCCAAGGGCGGGTCGTTGCCGCCCTCGAGGTGCGTCAGCACACCCTCGAGTGTGCGGCCGGGAACGCCCCACCACAGGCGGCGCCGCTCGCTGTTCTTCATGCCGCCGACCACCGCCGCGCCATTGCTGGACGCCAGCCGCTGCTGCTGACGGTGCTCGAAGTACGCCGCCCAAGCCGCATGGTTGTTGGCGGCGTACTGGGGGAGGGAGAGTTGGGCGTCGGTGAGGGAGGCGCGCACGACGTCGACCTCCTCGGCGAAGTACCCGAGTTTGGCCACGGTGTCGGGCAACGGGGGAATGGGCACTCCTCCGTTGCTGAGCTTCCAGCTCGTCGGCCCAACCCGCATGTCCGGCGGCGCCGGGATGTTTGCCTGGAACAGGAACCAAGATTCTTGTTCGCGGAGCGAGCGGCGGCCGAAGCCGTTGGCCGCCGCCTCATCTCCGGAGAAACGCTCGGCCATCGGGAGAGGGAGGGAGAGCGAGGACTCGACGACGGCGCTTGGGAGAGGGGGCTCGGCGGCGGCTCTCGGGAGAGGCAGAGCTCGACGGCTAGGGCGGCGAGGGCTAGGGCTGGTGTGGCAGGGAAGCCGCCGACTTTATATAGCCGCGCTGCGCCCGTGTGTACACGTGCGAGGGAGGGGAGGCGTCGGCGCCGCCCGTGAGGAATCAATGGTAAGGCTGACCGGCGGCAGCTTTGCCATTGATTCCCCGCAGGAAACCGAGGCGTGGGGGAAAGACGACGCGCGGTGTCGCTGATGCGGTAGGCCCGCGGCTCTTTCGCGTCAAAACCGCTCGCCCCGGCGTCTCCGAGCGCCCCAGCGCGTCGGGTTCGGTCTGGGTCCGCTCACACTAATTTTAACCCAGGCCGATGAAAATCGGACTCCTGAGGACGCGACTGAGCCGATTTTTTTACGCCGACACAAAAAAATCGCCTGAGAAGGCCTTTCTAAGGGCGCAGTTGGAGATGCTCTTAAAAGCTCAATTGCTGGTGCTGGAGAGATCCAGCAATGTCTACAGCTATAAAAGAAAACGAAATGACTTGAGTGGACACTCGGATAGATTCAATGGAACCTCAGAGAGAAAGTCACGGATTTAAACCACATCGCTCTCGCCGCACTGCACTGCCTCCTCTTCCCCAATAATTCATTCATTCAACCTCATCTTCCACGGCGATCCGTCCATCCCGTCGAGCGTGCTGCCTTTCTTTCTGACATCTACATCCACACCACATCGCTGAAATGTCTCTGTGGATGTGTGATCCGTTTTTCAGGACTCGGTCTTGTGATTTGAAGCTAGTTTTAATGTGTACTACAAGGTCTAGACGTGCATGCAGTTGTATCATCTAATCTACGGGTGTGATGGTGTTGCATCGAGCCTTTATGCGCTGTGCTGTTAGAGCATCTTCAGCCGCGTCCCCAACAGGCCCCTCAGGCCACTTTTTCGGCGCCGGTACCAAAAAACGTCTCAGCCGTGTTTCAGGACGTCGAAAAACACCGGTTCGGTCCTTTTTTCCGCCCGGCGGTTACAGACCGAACCCGACGCACTGGGGGACAATTGGGGGCTCCGGCGCAAGGGAAAAGCGCGGCTAGCCCATGCCGTCAGGGAAAAGTCAAGGTTTTCTTCCTCGACTAGCCTCCCACCCTCCATGCCCTCAGTCACCACTAGCTATATCCCGGCGCCGTCCGCCGCCCTTCACCGCTAGATAGCCATTCCCCGCCGGAAAAAATAGCAGAGCTTCGCCGCGGCAGCCCCTCCAACAGTAGTTGGGCGTTTCCGGCCGTGGAGGGGCAGTTTAGCGGCGGGTACACGCCCACCAGGCGCAAAGTGTTCGGCGATTTGCTTGCCTCGGCGATGGACTCGGATGACGAGGAGGCGCTCGTCGCGCTGCTGGAGGAGGAAGCCGAGGCCGACGTCCAGAAAGAAGAGTATCTCATGGTGCTCGTCGCCCTCGCCCAGCTGCTGGCGAGCAATGAAAAGCCGCGGCGAGGTGGCTCGACGCCGGGGCGGGTGAAAGTAAAGAACCGGCATCGTCCCAAAGGCTACTGCATGCTCTACTTCGACTACTTCGCCGATGCTCCACTTCACAGCGAGAAAACATTTCGGCGCCGTTATCGGATGAGCCGAAAGCTCTTCCTCAGGATTGTGAATTCCATCCGGGAGTTCGACAACTACTTTAAGTGTAAGATGGATTGCACCGGCGCCCTTGGATTCACCTCCATCCAGAAGTGCACGACAGCGATAAGGATGTGTAACGCCCCGAGACCGATGTGCCAGGTGTCTTCCAGTTATTCGTTGTTGTTGCCTTGTCATTGCTTGCGTGTCATGCATTTCATATCATGTCATCATGCATATTTCATTTGCATACGTGTTCGACTCATGCATCCGAGCATTTTCCCCGTTGTCCGTTTTGGAATCCGGCGCTCCTATGTCATCCGGTGTCCCTTTCTACCTCTTTTCATGTGCACGTGTTAAACGTTTTCGGATTGGACCGAGACTTGTCATGTGGCCTTGGGTTACTACCGGTAGACCGCCCGTCAAGTTTCGTACCATTTGGACTTCGTTTGATACTCCAACGGTTAACCGAGGGATCGAAAAGGCCTCGTGTGTGTTGCAGCCCAACACCCCTCCAAAGTGGCCCAAAAACCAACTAAACCCCCTCCATCATCTAGGCCGTTCAATCACGATCGCGTGGCCGAAAACCGCACCTCATTTCGACTCTCCTAACTTCCTCTACCTCTATAAATAGGTCTCTCCCCGAATTTTTCGTAGATGAACCCTAACCCCGCTCCTCTCGTGCCACCGGACATGTCCGCTCACCGGCGGACGAGTCCACCCAGCCGGCCACATCGCCGAACCAATCAGCGCTTGCCACGTCAGCCCCCCCGCCGCCACCGGCCAATCCCGCAGCGCCACCTGGATTCCTCTCTCTCCTCCAGCCGTCGCGGCCCGCGGAGCCCGTCGCGGGCCCGGATCCCCGCCACCGCGCCTGTTCAAGGGTTCCGCTCGAGGGGAGGAGCCCCTCGACCCTGCAGCCTTCTGTCGTCCTCATCGGGGCCCGCTGCGCCGTCGCCGGTGACCTCTCAGGCGAGATCTCCGCCGCCTGACCTTCTTCCTTCCCCCACTCTCTCTCATGCCCTCTCTCTCCCTCGCAGGTCAACCACCGCCGTGGGTTCCTGCAGCCTCGAACTCCATCCCTCGCCCGCGGACGGGATCCGCCGGATCCGAGCCGCCGCGGTCCATTCCCGCCCTCCGCCGAAGTCCACCGCTGGAGCACCGCCCCACCTCGCCGGAGATGCGCCTCTGCCCCCTGCTTTCCCTCGATCCCCTCTGGATCGAGGAGGACGACGACAGGCACCATCTCCCGTGGGCCCCGCGTACGGCCCAGTCAGAGCCAGCCCGATCTGCTTCCTCCCCCTCGTCCTGGCCCAAGGCCCATGGTGAGCTACGCCTCTAAATCCCGCCCGAGCGTCTTATAGCTATCCTCCGTGCATCCGATTCCAGTGATCTTTATATCGATTTCGACCGAAATCAACTCCTCTTTCCAGTGGCACTCTTGGATTTCCAAGTTGAGGCCAGTTTCAATCTTTTCTTTCCAAATCATGCGTATGCATCACATATCGCTTCCCGCATATCCTACCATCTTTTGCATCATGTTGCTTGAGCATTGCACGTGGTTGATTGTGTTCTCCTTTGCTTGTGTTCTTGCTTTGGGTAGAGCCGGGAGATGAGTTCGTGATCGAGGAGCCCGTTGAGTATGTTTACGAGGTTCAAGCTTTCGTTTTCTCGAAGAACTTTGTAGGCAAGATGACCATACCCTCGAAATCACTTCTATCTTTGCTTGCTAGTTGCTCGCTCTTTTGCTATGCCTATGCTGCGATACCTACCACTTGCTTATCATGCCTCCCATATTGTTAAGCCAAGCCTCTAACCCACCTTGTTCTAGCAAACCGTTGTTTGGCTATGTTACCGCTTTGCTCAGTCCCTCTTATAGTGTTGTTAGTTGCAGATGAAGATTGGAGCTTGTTCCATATTTGGAACATGGTTATTTTGTTGGGATATCACAATATCTCTTATTTATATTAATGCATCTATATACTTGGTAAAGGGTGGAAGGCTCGGCCTTATGCCTGGTGTTTTGTTCCACTCTTGCCGCCCTAGTTTCCGTCATATCGGTGTTATGTTCCCGGATTTTGCGTTCCTTATACGGTTGGGTTATAATGGAAACCCCTTGACAGTTGATCTTGAATAAAACTCCTCCAGCAAAGCCCAACATTGGTTTTACCATTTGCCACCTAGCCTTTTCTTTCACTTGGGTAGGCCTGCCCAAGGGTCATCTTTATTTAACCCCCCCGGGCCAGTGCTCCTCTGAGTGTTGGTCCAAAATGGGCAGCCTGCGGGGCCACCTCGGGGCAACTCGAGGGCTGGTTTTACTCGTAGCTTGACCTATCCGGTGTGCCCTAAGAACGAGATATGTGCAGCTCCTATCCGGATTTGTCGGCACATCTGGGTGGCTTTGCTGGACTTGTTTTACCATTGTCAAGGATGTCTTGTAACCGGGATGCCGAGTTTGATCGGATTGTCTTGGGAGAAGGAATATCCTTCGTTGACCATGAGAGCTTGTGATGGGCTAAGTTGGGACCCCCTGCAGGGATTGATCTTTCGAAAGTCGTGCCCGTGGTCATGGGAAGATGGAAATTTGTTAATGTCCGGTTGTAGAAAACCTGAAACTTAACTTAAGTAAAATGCATCAACCGTGTGTGTAGCCGTGATGGTCTCTTTCCGGCGGAGTCCGGGAAGTGTACACGGTGTTAGAGTTATGTTTGAACGTAGGTTGTTCTAGGATCACTTCTTGATCATAGTTTCTCGACCGTGCTTTGCCTTTCTCTTCTCACTCTCATTTGCGTAAGTTAGCCACCATACATGCTGGTGCTTGCTGCAGCTCCACCTCATACCTTTTACCCTATCTATAAGCTTAAATAGTCTTGATTTTGAGGGTGTGAGATTTCTGAGTCCCCATGACTCACAGATTACTTCCAAAACCAGCTTGCAGGTGCCGATGATACCGTGCAGGTGACGCAACCTAGCTCAAGGAGGAGCTCGATGAAGACTGCGTTCGTTATGTTGTTCCGTTTTCCAGTTGATCAGTAGTGGAGCCCAGTTGGGGCGATCAGGGATCTGTCGCATTAGGGGTAGTCTTCTTTTACTTTGGTTCCGTAGTCGGACCTTGATTGTATCTGGATGATGTAATATTTTATTCATGTATTGTGTGAAGTGGCGATTGTAAGCCAACTATGTCCCCTTTTCCTTATTCATTACATTGGTTGTGTGAAGATTACCTCTCTTGCGACATTGCCTTCAATGCGGTTATACCTCTAAGTCGTGCTTCGACACGTGGGAGATATAACCGCATCGAGGGTGTTACAAGTTGGTATCAGAGCCGACCCTCGCGGTTACATGGATGGTTGCGGACAGGTGCGTGGTCATGTTGTTCATGACGTTTGTGACCCGTCGTGGCACACGGCATGGCACATGTACTGGACTGGAAGCACAGGCGTATGTGTCAAGAGGGAACGTTCCTGTGGCCCGACGAGGACGTCGGTTCCTCTGAGTGGGGGTGTATGGCCTGGCTTATTAGGGATGATAGACTACTCATGTCAATAATGAATTCCTTCTTTTCCGGGAGCCCATTCGGACAGAACTCCAAAGTTAAGCGTGCTCAGCTTGGAGTAGTGTCAGGATGGGTGACCGACCGGGAAGTTGCTCCCGGGTGCACATGAGTGAGGACAAAGTGCGCAAAAAAGACTAGTATTGATCTGTGGGGCTAGTCTAGATCCCGCCAGGAGTAACGACCACCGGCGGATGTGTCTGGGGCGTTACAAGATGCTTGCATACGGAGTTCCCGGTGATTCACTCGACGACTATGGGCGCATGGCCGAGTCCACCAGCATAGAGTGTTTCTACAAGTTCTGTCGGGCAGTGGTGGCCGTGTTTGGACCGCAATACTTGAGAACACCCAATGCGGAAGACACTGCTCGGATTCTAGCACAGAATGCAGCAAGAGAATTTCCTGGGATGCTTGGAAGCATCGACTGCATGCATTGGAAATGGAAGAATTGCCCATTTGCTTGGCAAGGGATGTACAAAGGCGCCAAAGGCGGTTGCAGTGTGGTACTTGAGGCGGTGGCCACACAGGACCTCTGAATTTGGCACTTCTTCTTTGGTATACCAGGAACTCACAATGACATCAACGTGCTGCAGTGCTCTCCTGTCTTTGCCAAGCTTGTTGAAGGTCATTCTTCTCCAATGAACTTCGAGATCAATGGGCGGTACTACAACAATGGGTACTATCTAGGTGATGGCATCTATCCGAGATGGTCGACATTTGTGAAGACGATCTCAAACCCTATGCCAGGAGGCAAGAACGCCTGATTTGCGAAGGTTCAGGAGGCTTGCAGGAAGGATGTCGAGCGAGCATTTGGTGTGCTTCAATCTCGATTTGCTGTTGTCCGGTACCCCGCTCAGACCTGGTCGAAAGATTAAATGTGGGAGATTATGACTTGCTGTGTCATCTTGCACAACATGATCATCGAGAGCGCGCAAGAAGACCCAGTGTTTGACACTGAACCATACTACAGGCAGGGTCCTCTAGCCGAAGTTGATCACTAGCTACCGGCAACCTGGACTACCTATCTCAGTATGTGTCAGGAGATCCGAGACCCACAGGTGCATCATCAACTGCAGCAAGATTTGATAGAGCACCTATGGAGGCTCAAGGGCCACGCCGGGCGCGACGTGTGATGAAATATGAGTTTTTATTTGTTAAACTATATAATTTGTATTGAACTATTTGTTGTTGAAGTATTTGATATTTATGTGATGAAATATGTGATAAAAAAATATGTGAATAATTGAACGCCAAACAACGGCGAACCACGTTAAATATGGGCCTATTGACGCCCATATGTACCCTTTATTCGCCGAAATAGGAATGAAAAATGGGCCAATATCAACACTTGGGGTGAGCTGAAGGCGACGACTGGATACAAAATCGCCGCAACGCCAATTATATCACCGGCTTGCTTCAAGGGACGATTTTTATGCGTCCCAGGGAGGAATTTATGTCCGACAACAGCCCAGCCCAGTTGTCGAAAAGGACAAACCGAGAAGATACAACTAACTTTTTCGTCATCACAACACTGGCAAATAAACTGAATTTTGCGTCTAGAATGTGTGGACACGACTTTCACTGAAAATTGGGGACCGGCCCAGCATCACACAGCCTCATGGACGGTGGCTCCTATTTGCCCCCTTAAGCGCGCTGCTTATAGCCATTTCTGGTTACATGTCACAACACTTCGTGGCAAATTGAGCCAGCCCATGTAGGATATTTTTTTTCCACTGGTTTCCTCCCCATGAAGAATCTAGAGGTTTTTATTTCTGTTTTTTTCTAGCATGGGTTTTGCTCGGTTTTCTATCTTTTTTTGTTTCCTTTCATTTTTTACTTTATTTTTTATTTTTATTTTACGTTTTTTTTCTTTTCACTTCTTCTTTATGTCAAATGTGTAAACTTTTTCCAATTTGAAAATAATTTTCAAATTTTGGAATATTTTCCAAATTTCATGAACTTTTTCAAATCCATGGACTTCTTTTTAAAGTTTTTTTGATTTTTTCCTAATTCGTCTTTCATTTTTGTAATATTTTTTAAATTACGACCATTTCCAAGTCATGAACTTTTGCCAAAAAATTCGAACTTATAAACTTTTTTCATTGTCATGGACTTTTTAAAATTATGAACTTATCAAAGTCGTGATCTTTTTCAAATTCATCATTTTTTACAAAATTATGAAATTTTTCTAATTATGAAACTTTTCACATTGTGTGAACTTATTTAATTTTTTTGAATGTTTTTCATTTTCATGAACTTTTTTCAAATTATGAACATTTCGAAGCCTCAAATTTTTGTAATTTTGTAATTCTTTTTCAAATAATGAACTTCTTTCATTTTCGCGAACAATTTTCAAATACATGTACCTTTTGTAAACCATTAAACCATTTTTTGAATTCTTCAATTTTTAAAAATTTCACAACCTTTTTTGAGAAAAGTCAACAATCAGTGGTCAATGCCTGTGACTCAACTGACCGGGTTTTACTTTTGTTACGAAAAGTGACCTGGCTTTAGTGAGCTAGAAAAGAAAAATGGCCACACGAGCAAACAACCAAAAGCGAACTATTATTCAGTCGTGGCCAGCGTAAGCACACGAGCGTCAGCGTGCAATTGGGCACTGAAGGCACTGCATAGGTGCTCCCAGGGTAGGTCGAGAACTCCTCTTCGGCCAAATCAAAAAAATTAAAGAGCACTCTTTGCAAAAAGGTCACTTCCACCTTTCTAGGCTGTGACAAGTGTGTATTGTATATGCATCACTTGTCGTAATCTGGGAGTTTTCTTTTTGTAAATTCGTTTATTCAAATTGTTTTATCTCTTAACCCATGTATCCAAATATCAAATAATTTTCATCATTGGATTCCTTGTGCCGAGATCTTCAAAACTAGATTTCATGTTGATTTTGACGAACTTTTTCTTCACGAGAAAAAACCGAACGAAAAAACCAAATCGGGAGCATATTTTTTTCCTTTCCGGAAGAAAATCCATGTCTCCACGAGAAGTAAATATGTGCCTCTCACGAAAAAAAAGAAAAACCCGTTCTTCTCCGTTTTCGAGAGGCACGAGTGTGCCTCTTGCGGAAGGGAGAAAACCTTTTCCGTTTCCAAGAGGCACAATTGTGCCTCTCCCAGAAGGAAATAAATGAGTTTTTTGCGCAAAATTTATCTTTCAAGGTTTTTTTTTCAAAACCTGTGAAATACCGGAGGAAAACCAAAAAGGCAAAAAAAAACCATCTACATAGCCGAAAACGCATGCAGAAATAAAGAAAATCAAAGATCAGAGGAAGCGCCCAGAGCGCAACATGTGGCGCAACTAAGAGAGCGCCAAGTGGCACGCTTTCATCCCACCCAGGGTCAAACGATCGACTTAGATTTGAAATAGTTTGCCTGTTTGAAATGTTCAATTTTTTTCAAAAAACCATGTATTTTGGGAAAGTTTGCAAGTTTGAAAAACGTTCACGACTTATGGGAAAAAGTGCATGAACTTCAAAAACTTTCAAAAATTTCAAAGAAAAGTTGAAATTGATGAAGAAGAAAAAGGAAAAAAAAGAAATGTATAGGAAAAAACCGGCTGGAAAACAAGGTCATAAGTTTTCGGAAGATTGATAAAACCAAATTGTGTAAGCAAAAACAGGGCCAGAAGCTTCCGATAGGTGGGAGCAACTAGTTGGCGAGCGTTCCTCCGGGAGCCTCCCAACAATTACTTGGGGTGGGATGAGAGCGCGCCAAGTGGCTCACTCTCAGCCGCCGCCATGTGTCACGCTCTGGACGTTCCTTCTGAATTTATTTATTTTTACTTTTACGCACATGTTTTCAGCTTTTTAGATTGTTTTTTTTTGACTTTTCGGTTTGTCACCGTACTTTCTAGCTTTTCAACCAAAAAAAAACTCAGGAAAAAAAGTTTTGCGTGAAAAAATGTGTTTTTCTTTTTTTTCTTCCGTGAGAGGCACGATATTTGCTTTCGCCAGAGGCATGCTTTTGCTTTCGCGAGGGGCACGGCCGCGCCTGTCGGAAAAAAATATATATCATGTTTTCTTTTTTTTCATGAAATGCACGGTTTTGCTTCCGTGAGAGGCACGGAAATTAAAAAGACGTGTTTTCTCTTTTTTTTCGTGAGAGGCACGGTTTTGCTTCCGCGAAAGACACGGCCGTGCCTCTTGAAAACGGGGGAAAACGTGTTTTCTATTTTTTTTCCAGGAGAGGCACGATTTTGTTTCCACGAGAGGTACAGCCGTGTCTCTTAGAAACGACTTCTGGAAAGGGAAGAAAAACATGCTCCCGGTTCGTGTCCGCTTTTTTCATGATTTTTTTCATTAAAACCTATTAACATGGGATCTAATTTTGAAGATCGCAACACGTGGACTCCAATGGTGAAAACAGTTCAAGATTTCGACGCACGGTTTCAAAGAAAAAACATTTTGAATAAACAGATCTACGAAAAAACTTCTCAGTCGCGATAAGTGACGCACATGCACTATGCCACTTGTCGCAACAAGGGAAGTGGGAGTGATCTTTGAAAGGAGTACTCCTACTGATTTTCGAGATGGAGGTGGCATGTGCTCGCCTGCAGGAGTTTTATAGATAGGCCTGGCCTAACAGCACGAGGCTAGCGTCCTTCACGCACATATTCTTTCCTTTTCCAGCGTTTTAGTTATGTTTATATTTTTTATTTTTAGTAATTTTAAGTTTTTAATTTCTTTTTTTTATTTCAAAAATATTATATTATTTCAATAATGAAAAAGTGTTTATCACCACAAGTAACAAAATATTCATCCACTATAAAAAATGTCTTTGTCAATTTTAGAAAAATATTCGTGCCATTAAAAAAATTGTCACCTTATAAAATGTTCATGCATTTCAAAAATATGTTCATGAAATTTACAAAAAATGTGTGCAATGTAAAAAGTTGCCTATTTTTGGAAAATGGTTTGGAACATTTAAAATAATGTCCATGGAACTTTAATAAAAATTTCATGCATTTCAAAATATATATAAGCAAAATTTTGGAAAATGGCTATACAATGTAAAAATGTCACCGTAACTTTTCTCAAAAGTTTTGATGGTTAAAAAATACTTTTGTGACAAACACTTAACATATGTTTGCATGTTTAAAAATAATCAATATCTGTTAAATAATTTCACCGTGTATTTAATGTTCAATGTGCATTTGATAAAATGTTCAATACGTAATTCAAGAAAAATGTTCAATGTGTATCTGAGAAGTGTTCAACCTTTAGACAAAAAAATGTTCAACGTGAATTTGGAAGAGGTCAACGTATATTTGAAATGTGAAGAAAAATGGAAACAAAAAAATTAAAAGAAAGAGGGAAAAACTAAAGACCAAACTAACTAACTAGTAAACACCGATAAAAGCACATAGAAATAAAGAGAAGATAAAGCTGCTTGGAAGCTCTCAAAACTACTCTAGGAAGCTCCATTATTGGGCCAAGTTGTTAGCAGAGTGCCAGAGGCGATACATGGGTACTTTTCGTAGTAAGCGAGCTATAGCCCTTATGTTGTTCGTGGAATATCAAAGAGAGTGATTATACAATAGAGGACTAATGGACGAGAAGTGCATGAATGAACCCAAGTACATATGAACCCAATTTGAAAAACACATTTCTAAATTCTAAAAAAATCTGGAAAAAAAATTGCACGGCTACGTCTTCATGTTCTATGTGTGTGCGTAAAGTTTCAAGAAAAAATAACTTTTTTTATGGCCTATGCAAAAAAGACAAAAAATTATGTCATGGAACACTATTTAGATGCACTGAAATTTGTCTTTTTTGCAGAGGCAAAACAAAAAAATATATTTTGTCATAAAAGTTTGTGCCGCGTACACACATTTGCGAACATGTACGCGTGACATTTTTTTAATTTTTTTGACATTTTAAAACATGCTTAAAATGCATTTTATGAAAAATAGGTGCATATGCCCATGGGTTCAGATGGTGCCCTCTCACTAATGGACCTCACATAGCATACTCCTATCCCGCCAAGTTCCACCTGGCCTATTTTGGCCATTAAACGCAATGCAACTAATCAGCGGGTGCCCCCCTCCCCCACTTCCTATGAGGGTGGAAGCTTAGCAACAAGGCACACATATAGTGTGATGGCGACATGTAGAGCGCATAGTAAGCCTAAGTAATGTGGGCACATGTGTACTTCACCTTGTAGGAGCACGATTTTCTTAACGCATGTGGAAGCACATCTTAGTTTACTACGGACCATAGGTCACTATAGTTTGGGAGCACACACTATTATGTTAGTTCACTTTTGGAATATTGATGACCCACAAGTATAGGAGATCAAATGTAGTCTTTTTGATAAGTAAGAGTGTCGAACCTAGCGAGGAGCAGAAGAAAATGACAAGCGGTTTTCAGCAAGGTATTCTCTGCAAGCACTGAAATTATCGGTAACAAATAGTTTGGTCGCAAGGTAATTCGTAACAAGTAACAAGTGACAATAGTAATAAGTGTGCACCAAGGTAGCTCAATCCTTTTTATAGCAAAGGACAGGCCGGAATGTTCTCTTATAGTAAGCAAAGCGTTCTCGAGGACACATGGGAATTCATCTAGTCACTTTCATGTTTATTTGATTCGCGTTCGCTACTTCGATAATTCGATATGTGGGTGGACTGGTGCTTGGGTGTTGTTCTTACTTGAACAAGCCTTCCACTTATAATTACCCCCCCTGTAAGCATCCACAACTATGAAAGAAGAATTAAAATAAATCTAACCATACCATAAAATATATGGATCCAAATTAGCCCCTTACGGAATAACACATAAACTAGGGTTTAAGCCTCTGTCCCTTTAGCAACCCATAATCTACTTATTACTCCATAATGCCTTCCCTTAGGGCCAGGTATGGTGAAGTGTCATGTAGTCGACGTTCACATGACACCACTAAAGGAAGCAACAACATACATATCATCAAAATATGGAACGAATACCAAATTCACACGATTACTTATTACAAGACTTTTCTCATGTCCTCAAGAACAAAAGTAACTACTCACAAATCATATTCATATTCAAGATCAGAGGTGTACTAAATATCATTAAGGATATGAACAAATAATATTCCACCAAATAAACCAACTAGCATCAACTTACAAGATGTAATCAACACTACTAGCAACCCACAGGTACCAATATGAGGTTTTGAGATAAAGATTGGATATAAGAGATGAACTAGGGTTTGAGATGAGATGGTGCTAGTGAAGATGTTGATGAAGATTGGTCCTCCCACGATGAGAGGATCATTGGTGATGACGATGGCTTCAATTTCCCCCTCCCAGAGAGAAGTTTCCCCGACGGAATCGCTCCACCAGAGAGCAAAAGTGCTCCTGTCCAGGTTCTGCCTCGAGAAGGCGGCGCTTCATTCCAAAACCTTCTCTCTGATTTTTTTCTAGGGCAAGTGGCATCATATAAGAGAAGATGGGCCCCGGAGGACTGCGAAGGGGGCCACAAGCTCGGAGGGGGGGGGGACACCAGGCTTGTTGCTTCCTGGTGGGTCCCCTGATGGTATTTCTTCCACCAATATTTTTATATATTCCAAAATAATTCTCCGTGAATTTTCAGGTCATTTGGAGTTGTGCAGAATAGTTGTCTCCGTTGTAGCCCTTTTCGGTCTAGAATTCCAGCTGTTGGCAACCTCCCTCTTCATGTAACACTTGCAAAATAACAGAGAAAAGGCATCAGAATTGTATCATAAAGTGAAATAATGACTCAAAATATAATAAATAACATTAGGAAAACATGATGCAAAATGGAGGTATCAACTCCCCCAAGCTTAGACTCGCTTGTCCTTAAGTGAAAGCCGAAATCGATAATCATGACCACACATTTAGAGAGAAAGGTGTCGATAAAAACAAAATATGAACATGAAAGCATCATGATCATTATTATAACAGCAATGTATCATCATAAAACTTCTCATGAATAAGTGGCAATTCGTTCACAAGATAAAGTATGACTCAGAAACATCATTGAAGACTAACAAACTATGATCTCAGTCACTGAAGCGATTACACTTTATCATATTATCAGAAAGAGTCTATGTAAGAGCTTTATTTAGCAAGTTCACATACTCAACTATCATATAGTCTTTCATGATTGCTGACACTCGCGGCATACTTATGGAGCAAAAGTTTCAGCCAGATACATAGAAAGATAGGGGCTTATAGTTTTGCCTCCCAACTTATTTACCTCAAGGGTAATGTCAATAATAATAACTTATGATCACCTACATTCAACTGGATATATATGCCTAGATCTTTCCCCACCACATGAAGCTTGCGAAGAGAGAAAATAAAATGGAATAGAGAGAAGAATACTATTGACTCTTGCATAAAAGTAAATACATAAAGTAAAATATAGACCCTTCGTAGAGGGAAGCAGAGGTTGTCATGCGCTTTTTTGGATGTGCAAGCTCTTAATGTAAAGGAACGTCACTTTATATTGCCCCTTGTGATAGCAACCTTTATTATGCGATATGTTGCTTTTATTTCTTCACCATCACAAGTTCTTACAAAGCTTATTTTCCCTTACAATAAAATATTATACATATTTAGAAACAATTTTTATTGCTTTTGCACCGATGACATCTTACTTGAAGGATCTTATTCAATACATAGGTAGATATGATGGACTCTCATGACATGAAACTGGGTTTAAGGGTTTTGTGATGCAGAAGTAGTATCTCTAATTAGTGCGGATTATTGGCTAGCAAAATATAGTGATCAAGCTGTAACGCCCTGAGACCGATGTGCCAGGTGTCTTTCAGTTATTCGCTGTTGTTGCTTTGTCATTTGCTTGCGTGTCGCATCTTGTCATGTCATCATATGCATTGCATCATCATGTTTTAAAACCTGCATCCGTCCGGGTTTCCCAGTTCCTTCCGTTGTCCGTTCTGAGCCTAGACACACTCGCACGCGCCCGCGGCATGTCCGAAATAGTATTTTATAAGTGGCCGGAAAATGTTCTCGGAACGGGTTGAAAGTTGGCATGCGGTGTTGTTATGTTGTAGGTAGGCCGCCTGCCAAGTTTCATCGCATTCGGAGTTCGTTTGATGCTCCAACGGATAACTATAGAGACATTATAGTCGGTCAAAACGTCAGACGTTTTCGGTCTCCGAAAATAGTTGCCGGGCTGCACTCCTCTCCTCTCATCTCAGCCCAACCTCTTTTCGCAACCCACTTGCAGCCCACCTAAATCCCCCCTCCGTTGCGGACCGTCAGATCACGATCAGAGGCTTCGAAACGCTCCTAAAGCCCCCCAAACCCACCAAAACCCTAGCCCCTTCCTATTTAAGCAACCCCCTTGCCATTTTGGGCGTCCCTAGCCCCTAAACCTTCCCAAACCCTCCTCCCACCTCTCAGTTGGCAGCCACCTACCCCCTCCTCAATTTCAGCGCCGGCCTATCCCGCCGCCGCCACTTGGCGCGCCGTTGTCGCTGCAGCGCCGCCGCGAGCCGTCTCCAGCCAACCCGCTCACGCCACCTCACCTCCCAGCCGCCACCCGCAGCCATCCCTAGCGCGCCACCTGTCCCCTGCCTCGCACCCCGCCGCCGCGGCCCGCCCGAGCCCGGGGTCAGCCCGCCGAGCCCATCTGGAGCCACCGTGAGCACGCTTCGCCTCCCCGTGGCTCCTGAAGCGCGCCCGCACCAGCGCGTTGCGCTCACCGGCCTCCTCCCGCCGGAGTCGCCGCCGGCGACCCTCTCCGCTCGGGTGCTCTGCATCGCCACCAGTTTGACCTCACCCTGACCCCGTCTCCTCCATCTCCGTTTCTCTCCCTGCTCCCTAATCTCCCTCCTCTCTCTGCCTTGAACAGCAGCGCAGCCGCCGCCTTGGATCTCTGGTGAGCCCAACTGGACGGATCCCGTCACCCATGTCGCCACCGTGGGTTCCGCCGGCCGGATCTGGCCGGGAGTGGCCAGATCCGCCTTGCCTCGCCTGCCTGGCCTCCTCCAGCCCCGCCGCGAGCCCACTGCTGCCGCACCATTGCACTTTCGTTGTCGGAGTCGGCAACGCCTCCGCCCCTGCTCGCGAACCGCCCTGGAACGGTTCGTCCGGTTCACCCGCTCGGTCCACCTGAACTTGTAAACCGCTCCGGACCGCCCGGGGTTTTTATTTCGCAAACTCCATCGACCGGCCTATAAGGCCCAATGTGAGCAGCCCAGTCCCAGCAGATCTGGCCCATGTCATGTGTTTTTTCCGTTCCACGAATTTGTCCGTTTTTCTAGCGAATTACTGTTTTACAGAAAGCCCCCTAAACTTCATGCATGTAATAACTTCACAACCGTGCATCGAATCTAAATAATTTATACATGAAACTTGCTTAGAATTTTGTCTAGTTTCATAATATGTATCTTTCATCCATGTTTAAAATATTTAAAATGATGTTTGGTTAAATTTGCTCCTATGCCATGTTAAAATGCCTTAATTCATAACTTTTTAACCGTAGCTCCAAACCTAACAAATTTTATATGTAAATGGGGTAGAAAAATGCCTAGTTTAACATGGTGGCATCACTTTGCATGTTTAACAACTCTAAAATATGGTTTAGGGTAGAACAGGACCAAACCTAATATATGCACATGGGGATTTACCGGAATTGTTGTTCGTTGTTTCCGGCCTCATTTAAACTTGCCTAGATAGGTAGTTTTCTTTTGCTTCACCCTCTTGCCATGTTTAACAACATTTAATATTGTTGGGTACATAAATGACATCGAACTAAATAACTTGATGTGGTGTTTCGTCAATATGCAACCCGTTGCATATTGAGCCCCACTTAATTTGTCGGGTTGCTTGTGCATTTTGCCATGCCATGCCTCTTTAAACCGGACATGCATCATACTTGATTGAGCATCATGCCATGATTATGTGTTTGTTGTTTACTATGTTGTGTGCTCCTTTCCGGTGTTGCTTCTTCGGGTTGGTTCCGGTAACGTCGCGTTTGTGAGGACCCATTCGACTACGTCCATTTGCCTTCTTCATGGACTCGTTCTTCTTCCTTGCGGGATCTCAGGCAAGATGACCATACCCTCGAAATCACTTCTATCTTTGCTTGCTAGTTGCTCGCTCTTTTGCTATGCCTATGCTGCGATACCTACCACTTGCTTATCACGTCTCCTATTTTGTTGAACCAAGCCTCTAACCCACCTTGTCCTAGCAAACCATTGATTGGCTATGTTTACCGCTTTGCTCAGCCCCTCTTATAGCATTGTTAGTTGCAGGTGAAGATTGAAGTTTGTTCCTTGTCGGGACATGGAGATGTTGTTCCTTGTTGGAACATGTTTACTTGTTGGGATATCACCATATATCTTATTAAATTAATGCATCTATATACTTGGTAAAGGGTGGAAGGCTCGGCCTTATGCCTGGTGTTTTGTTCCACTCTTGCCGCCCTAGTTTCCATCATATCGGTGTTATGTTCCCGGATTTTGCGTTCCTTACGCGGTTGGGTAATAATGGGAACCCCTTGACAGTTCGCCTTGAATAAAACTCCTCCAGCAATGCTCAACCTTGGTTTTACCATTTGCACTAACAACCTACCACCTTCCCTTGGGTTCTGCAGACTCAAGGGTCATCTTTATTCTAACCCCCCCCGGGCCAGTGCTCCTCTGAGTGTTGGTCCGAACTGAGCTGCCTGCGGGGCCATCTTGGGGAAACTTGAGGGTTGGTTTTACTCGTAGCTAGTCTCATCTGAGTGTGCCCTGAGAAAGAGATATGTGCATCTCCTATCGGGATTTGTCGGCACATTCAGGCGGTGTTGCTGGATTTGTTTTAACTTGTCGAAGTGTCTTGTAGAACCGGGATACCGAGTCTGATCGGAATGTCTCAGGAGGAGGTCTATTCCTTCGTTGACCGTGAGAGCTTGTCATGGGCTAAGTTGGGACTCCCCTGCAGGGATTTGAACTTTCGAAAGTCGTGCCCGCGGTTATGGGCAGATGGGAATTTGTTAATGTCCTGTTGTAGAAAACCTGAAGTTGACCTTAATTAAAATACATCAACCGCGTGTGTTACCGTGATGGTCCCTTTCCGGCGGAGTCCGGGAAGTGAACACGGTGTTGGAGTAATGTTTGACGTAGGTTGTTCTAGGATCACTTCTTGATCATAGTTTCACGATCGTGCTTTGCCTTCTCTTCTCGCTCTCATTTGCGTATGTTCAGCCACCATATATGCTAGTCGCTTGCTGCAGCTCCACCTCATACCTTTTACCCTACCTATAAGCTTAAATAGTCTTGATCGCGAGGGTGTGAGATTGCCGAGTCCCCGTGACTCACAGATACTTCCAAAACCAGTTTGTAGGTGCCGATGATATCATGCAGATGACGCAACCAAGCTCAGGAGGAGCTCGATGAAGATCTTGTCCTTTATGTTGTTTCGTTCTAGTCGATCAGTAGTGGAGCTCAGTTGGGGTCGATCGGGGATCTGCGTAGCATTTGGGGTAGTCTTCTTTTATTTTGGCTCCGTAGTCGGGCCTTGATTGTATCTGGATGATGTAATGCTTTATTCTTGTATTTGTGTGAAGTGGCGATTGTAAGCCAACTATGTATCTCTTTCCCTTATGTATTACATGGGTTGTGTGAAGATTACCTCACTTGCGACATTGCTTTCAATGCGGTTATGCCTCTAAGTTGTGCTTCGACACGTGGGAGATATAGCCGCATCGAGGGCGTTACAAGTTGGTATCAGAGCCTTCCCCGACCTTAGGAGCCCCATTGCTTGATTGTTTTTAGCAGCCGAGTTGTGTCTAGAAAAATGTTTTGAGTCATTTAGGAATTATATATCGGAGAGTTTAGGAATTCTTTTACTTCCCAGTCTCTTCATCGCTCTGGTAAGGCATCCTGACGTAGAGTTTTGACTATTCTCTTCTCAAATTTCACTAATTTTTTTAGGATCACGCGGGTATCTTGGAATCGTTCCGATGGTTTTGTGACGAGAACATTGTCTTGGTGCCTCCTGTCAGGGGTTTTGTGGCAGTGTCCCGGGGAGTTGAGCTCTGAGGTGTTGTCGTCATAATTTTATCGTTGCAGTTCTGGAATACCTGAGTTTAGTTTCACTGACATTGAAAATCTCTTTTATGCAGTTCATTGGTGAGATAACCTCGACGCCACCCAGTACTGGGGCGGGAGTTCGGGAGTATTGCCATAACTTATATAACGGATGCTTTTCGAAGGTTGAGGTAGACGATTTCCGAAGGTTTCTTGGTTATGTGTTGAAGGATGGATACAGCTGGATGTAGGATTTGCTAGTTTGGGTGAGATATTATGCTTCCCCTGTATCCCCAACACCTGATTGCATAACCGGAAAATTTCGGGAGTTTCATAGGTGGGAATTCAAGTAGCTCTTAGGATATATCTTTCCGATGGATATATGATATGAAATTGGGGTTCGACGTCTAGTGGTCCGCCTATCCACGGTCGGTTTTACAGTGGTCTCGTTGTGTCTTAAAGAGTCCTTGGCTATGCCAACTCGGGGATGCTTCGTATGTCATGTGCACTGCCTTGTATATGATGGTGCTGTACGATCGAGCCCGTGTAGGCCCCAACACGAAAACTTCGGACGAAATCTCTATCATATGTTTGTTCCGGCTTATTTTGCAAGCCAATCCATTGTTTTGTTTTGAGTTGTGGTATTCGAGTTGCTTCAGACACAAATGTGGATTCCATCCCTTTTCTAAGCGGTGTTCTCATATTTCTATGTGAATACTAATCCTTCATGATAATCGAGATTGTCATGTTAATCCTTTTCAACCGGTGTGCTTCTCTTTAAGTGGATCCGATCATTTCAACATCCGCAAGATCAAGTATCATTTCTTCTCAACGGTGTTTGTTTCATCCGTCTCCAAGTTGCCTTTGTTTTTTCCGCCCACCCACCCTTTGTTTCTTCAAGGACTCAGATTTCTTCATTAGGTATCCATTTTATTCTTGTGAAGTCTCTCCATTCTTTTCCTTCAATGTTCTTATCCGGTGATTCTCATGAAGATTCTAACGGAATCTCAAGTTCATCATTATTCATTCTCTTTCTTCTCCGGTGGAACTAATTCAAGCTTTGTTGATCATATCCTTCCCTCGTTTCAAATGCCTTCTCATACCGGTGCACCTCATAATATTTCATTTCTCGATATTCAATTCTTCCGGAGTGCTCAAGATATCTCGAAGATTCATGTGTTCACTCTGCTTTCGTTCCAGCTTTTTTTTTCGAGGATGTAATCTCATTCAAGCCTTTTAATTCAACCGGTGCTTTCTCTCTTTTAAATCGTTCTATGGTGTTTTCTTTTGAGTGGGCCCTAACCCACAGGTATTTTCCCAGGATCTTACCTGACTCTTCTTATTTTCCCGGAGGTAACCTCAATTTCATTTCGAAGTTTGACGTAAGAATGATATATCATTAGTCAAATGTCTTCTCCAAGATCTGTCAAAATCTTTTCATCGTGGGCTCAACTTTTCCATTCTTCATTCCGGAGTGCCTCAATAATTATTGGTGGTGTTTCTCATCGTAATTCTCAGATTTCGATGACCGAAGAAGAGTTTTCCTCAAAATCTTAACCATTCTCTCAGAGATGCATAGTTCAAGCTTGTCGCCATCCTCTCATAATTGTTTTCGATTGTGAGATTTCTTTTCACTCATCCGGTGCAAATTCAGGAGTCTTTTCAGTCTGAACCGGAGGCCATCATCTCATTATTATTCATTTCAGCTGGCAGCTCACATTCTCCAAATCTTATCGGGGCATCGTTCGAATATCCTCTAATCAGTTCATGATCTCTTCGTTCCCATGGATCTAAACCCTCTCATGTATCTTCGTTCATTTGCTAAATTTCCCGGTGTTTCTTTATCTTTACTTCGTTCATTTTCAATCCCACTGGTGTTTCGTTGAAGACCTTATCAAGTTGTCGATATCTCTCTTAATCCTTTTCAATGAGAATAAGTAGTATGCCAAATCCGTTGCTTGCCATCAATCTAAATTGGTGAAGGATAAGCATAATGTAATTCTTATTCTTGTCTCATAGAGTTTATTCAATTCCCGTTTTCCGGAGTGGCTCATCATACTTATTCTTGGTTTCAAGTGCTCATCTTTCTTTCCCGGAGTTCCAAGGTCAAATTATCACGGAGATCCATCTAAATCATTACAAGGTTTCACCTTGTGTTTTCAACTTCTCTCTCTTTTCGTTATCTTTTGTTTACCGGAGTTCTTCATGAAGGTTCTACATGATGGTTCATCAAGGATTTATATTCCTTCTGAAACGTTCATCAACTTTCTTTTCAGAGGAGCTCAAGCTTTCTTCATATTGTAATCCGGAGTGCATTTTTGTCTACTGTATCATTGGAGGTGGTATTATGTCATTCTTGATAATTTGAGTTCATGTTTTCATGATTCACATGTTGTCAAGATTGGGATATTTTAAATCCATCAATCTCGTCATTGGAGTCATCTGGGTTATATTTCACTAAAGCTTTCCCTAAGGATTGTTGCTATTAATGGTGATAATATATGATCATAGTGCTTCATCTATCCTCCCGGTGAAATAAATTTCTCGTCTCCTTGTCCATATCAATTCAATTCTTCTTCCCGTGAGTGGCAGGTTGTCACCTCATAATCTGAGATGTATTCCATAAGACCATATCAAGATTATTCTTTTCGTTTTTGGTGTTCCAACAACTCCATTCGACCCTTCTCCTAAGGATGCCTTCTCAAACTCTTTTTATGACAGAAGTTGGCATTTGCTTCTCCATTCTTTTATTTCAATTATCTATATTCTATTCTTTCGTTCTGGAGGCATTGTGATGTTGCTCTCTTCAACCCATCTTCTTGTTTTGTCAGGATCGTGTTCTTTTCTTGGTTTATCCATTTAACCGGAGTGTCATGCCCTCTTTTCAAGTTCTTCCCATTCTGTCAAGTTTTGGCTCCCTTCTCAACCGAAGTGCCGTCTGAAATCGTTCTTACCCCTTGTTACATTCATTCAATAGTTTTGGAGGCAGTGTGTTGTGATTTCATCAAGTATGTTCTCATCTGGCCAAGTTCTTATTCAATTCCTTTTCTTTTCAATCGGAGTGCTGCCCAAAGTTGCTCTTCCTTGTTTCTCTTTTCTGACGGAGACTGTTAACTTCATTCATCTCCATTGTATTCTTTTCTCAAATTGGCTTAACCTTTTCAAGGTTTTTTGGTTTCACTCGTTTGTTAAAGAAGCAACTTAGTTTTACCTCTTCTCTTGCTCTTCCGTTTTCCCCTCCGGTGCCATTCTAGATCTCGGGATGAGATCCTCTCGTAGTGGTGGAGTGTTGTAACGCCCTGAGACCGATGTGCCAGGTGTCTTCCAGTTATTCGCTGTTGTTGCTTTGTCATTTGCTTGCGTGTCGCATCTTGTCATGTCATCATGTGCATTGCATCATCATGTTTTAAAACCTGCATTCGTCTGGGTTTCCCAGTTCCTTCCGTTGTCCGTTCTGAGCCTAGACACACTCGCACACGCCCGCGGCATGTCCGAAATAGTATTTTATAAGTGGTCGGAAAATGTTCTCGGAATGGGTTGAAAGTTGGCATGCGGTGTTGTTATGTTGTAGGTAGGCCGCCTGCCAAGTTTCATCGCATTCGGAGTTCGTTTGATGCCCCAACGGATAACTATAGCGACATTATAGTCGGTCAAAACGTCGGACGTTTTTGGTCTCCGAAAACAGTTGCCGGGCTGCACTCCTCTCCTCTCATCTCAACCCAACCTCTTTTCGCAACCCACTTGCAGCCCACCTAAATCCCCCCTCCGTTGCGGACCGTCAGATCACGATCGGAGGCTTCGAAACGCTCCTAAAGCCCCCCAAACCCACCAAAACCCTAGCCCCTTCCTATTTAAGCAACCCCCTTGCCATTTTGGGCGTCCCTAGCCCCTAAACCTTCCCAAACCCTCCTCCCACCTCTCAGCCGGCAGCCACCTACCCCCCTCCTCAATTTCAGCGCCGGTCTATCCTGCCGCCGCCACTTGGTGGGCCCTTGTCGCTGCAACGCCGCCGCGAGCCGTCTCCAGCAAACCCGCTCACGCCACCTCACCTCCCAGCCGCCACCCGCAGCCATCCCTAGCGCGCCACCTATCCCCTGCCTCGCACCCCGCCGCCGCGGCCCGCCCAAGCCCGGGGTCAGCCCGCCGAGCCCATCTGGAGCCACCGTGAGCCTGCTTCGCCTCCCCGTGGCTCCCGAAGCGCGCCCGCACCAGTGCGTTGCGCTCGCCGGCCTCCTCCCGCCGGAGTCGCCGCCGGCGACCCTCTCCGCTCGGGTGCTCTGCATCGCCACCAGTTTAACCTCACCCTGACCCTGTCTCCTCCATCTCCGTTTCTCTCCCTGCTCCCTAATCTCCCTCCTCTCTCTGCCTCGAACAGCAGCGCTGCCGCCGCCTTGGATCTCCGGCGAGCCCAACTGGCCAGATCCCGTCACCCACGTCGCCACCGCGGGTTCCGCCGGCCGGATCTGGCCGGGAGTGGCCAGATCCGCCTTGCCTCGCCTACCTGGCTTCCTCCAGCCCCGTCGCGAGCCCACTGCTGCCACGCCGTTGCGCTTTCGTTGCCGGAGTCGGCGATGCCTCCGCCCCCGCTCGCGAACTGCCCTGGAACGGTTCGTCCGGTTCACCGGCCCGGTCCACCTGAACTTGTAAATCGCTCTGGACCGCTCGGGGTTTTTATTTCGCAGACTCCACCGACCGGCCTATAAGGCCCAATGTGAGCAGCCCAGTCCCAGCAGATCTGGCCCATGTCATGTTTTTTTTCCGTTCCACGAATTTGTCCGTTTTTCCAGCGAATTACTGTTTTACAGAAAGCCCCCTAAACTTCATGCATGTAATAACTTCACAACCGTGCATCGAATCTAAATAATTTATACATGAAACTTGCTTAGAATTTTGTCTAGTTTCATAATATGTATCTTTCATCCATGTTTAAAATATTTAAAATGATGTTTGGTTAAATTTGCTCCTATGCCATGTTAAAATGCCTTAATTCATAACTTTTTAACCGTAGCTCCAAACCTAACAAATTTTATATGTAAATGGGGTAGAAAAATGCCTAGTTTAACATGGTGGCATCACTTTGCATGTTTAACAACTCTAAAATATGGTTTAGGGCAGAACAGGACCAAACCTAATATATGCACATGGGGATTTACCTGAATTGTTGTTCGTTGTTTCCGGCCTCATTTAAACTTGCCTAGATAGGTAGTTTTCTTTTGCTTCACCCTCTTGCCATGTTTAACAACATTTAATATTGTTGGGTACATAAACGAGATCGAACTAAATAACTTGATGTGGTGTTTCGTCAATATGCAACCCGTTGCATATTGAGCCCCACTTAATTTGTAGGGTTGCTTGTGCATTTTGCCATGCCATGCCTCTTTAAACCGGACATGCATCATACTTGATTGAGCATCATCCCATGATTATGTGTTGGTTGTTTACTATGTTGTGTGCTCCTTTCCGGTGTTGCTTCTTCGGGTTGGTTCCGGTAATGTCGCGTTTGTGAGGACCCGTTCGACTACGTCCGTTTGCCTTCTTCATGGACCCGTTCTTCTTCCTTGCGGGATCTCAGGCAAGATGACCATACCCTCGAAATCACTTCTATCTTTGCTTGCTAGTTGCTCGCTCTTTTGCTATGCCTATGCTGCGATACCTACCACTTGCTTATCACGTCTCCTATATTGTTGAACCAAGCCTCTAACCCACCTTGTCCTAGCAAACCGTTGATTGGATATGTTTACCGCTTTGCTCAGCCCCTCTTATAGCGTTGTTAGTTGCAGGTGAAGATTGAAGTTTGTTCCTTGTTGGGACATGGAGATGTTGTTCCTTGTTGGAACATGTTTACTTGTTGGGATATCACCATATATCTTATTAAATTAATGCATCTATATACTTGGTAAAGGGTGGAAGGCTCGGCCTTATGCCTGGTGTTTTGTTCCACTCTTGCTGCCCTAGTTTCTGTCATATCGGTGTTATGTTCCCGGATTTTGCGTTCCTTACGCGGTTGGGTAATAATGGGAACCCCTTGATAGTTCGCCTTGAATAAAACTCCTCCAGCAATGGCCAACCTTGGTTTTACCATTTGCACTAACAACCTACCACCTTCCCTTGGGTTCTGCAGACTCAAGGGTCATCTTTATTCTAACCCCCCCGGGCCAGTGCTCCTCTGAGTGTTGGTCCGAACTGAGCTGCCTGCGGGGCCACCTCGGGGAAACTTGAGGGTTGGTTTTACTCGTAGCTAGTCTCATCTGAGTGTGCCCTGAGAAAGAGATATGTGCAGCTCCTATCGGGATTTGTCGGCACATTCGGGCGGTGTTGCTGGATTTGTTTTAACTTGTCGAAGTGTCTTGTAGAACCGGGATACCGAGTCTGATCGGAATGTCTCGGGAGGAGGTCTATTCCTTCGTTGACCGTGAGAGCTTGTCATGGGCTAAGTTGGGACTCCCCTGCAGGGATTTGAACTTTCGAAAGCTGTGCCCGCGGTTATGGGCAGATGGGAATTTGTTAATGTCCGGTTGTAGAAAACCTGAAGTTGACCTTAATTAAAATACATCGACCGCGTGTGTTACCGTGATGGTCTCTTTCCGGCGGAGTCCGGGAAGTGAACGTGGTGTTGGAGTAATGTTTGACGTAGGTTGTTCTAGGATCACTTCTTGATCATAGTTTCACGATCGTGCTTTGCCTTCTCTTCTCGCTCTCATTTGCGTATGTTTAGCCACCATATATGCTAGTCGCTTGCTGCAGCTCCACCTTATACCTTTTACCCTACCTATAAGCTTAAATAGTCTTGATCGCGAGGGTGTGAGATTGCTGAGTCCCCGTGACTCACAGATACTTCCAAAACTAGTTGAAGGTGCCGATGATACCGTGCAGATGATGCAACCAATCTCAGGAGGAGCTCAATGAAGATCTTGTCCTTTATGTTGTTTCGTTCTAGTCGATCAATAGTGGAGCTCAGTTGGGGTCAATCGGGGATCTGTGTAGCATTTGGGGTAGTCTTCTTTTATTTTGGCTCCGTAGTCGGGCCTTGATTGTATCTGGATGATGTAATGCTTTATTCTTGTATTTGTGTGAAGTGGCGATTGTAAGCCAACTATGTATCTCTTTCCCTTATGTATTACATGGGTTGTGTGAAGATTACCTCACTTGCAACATTGCTTTCAATGCGGTTATGCCTCTAAGTCGTGCTTCGACACGTGGGAGATATAGCCGCATCGAGGGCGTTACACAAGCACCATATATTAGAGGATTCATAACAATATAACTTTTGTGTGAATATAAGTAAACATAACTCATTACATTGTCTTTCTTGTCCAATTAAAACCGGTACATATGGATCACATGCAGACTACTCGCTAAGAAAGAAACTCCATGACCCCACGGTCAACCCGATAAACATACATAACGCGGAGCCACCATGACCCTTTGCACTTCCATATCACAAAGAAATCCCCAATGAGACCAAGGTTGAAGACAACAGACACCACCAAATTCACGGAGATGAGCCAATCGGAAATGGTGGCCGAAGAAAATGAGAATCATCCATTAAGCAGCCGTGAATACCTTACCAATGACATCACTCTTCTAGCCTATGGTCTTGAGAGCATTCTTCACCTTCTCAATTTTGCCCGTAAAAGCCTCCTCCATTAGGAGGGAAGCAATCTCCTTGGTAGGCCCTGGGCTAGCTGCCTCCAAGCAGGCAAGCAAGTTGCGAAGCTTTTTCGTGAATGTTGACTACCATGATTAGATTCAAAACACAGGATAGACTAGGAATTATTCTGGTTTTTCTTGTACTCCAAGAAGATCATGTACTGCTCTATATATGCCCATGATGCTCAAGCAATAAACATTGATTTCATCAATTCCTCTCTATATCTTCCAACATGGTATCAACCTAACCAATCCAAACCCTAGCCGCCGCCGCCGCTTCTGCTCCGCCGCCCCTGGGGCGGTCGGTCTTCATGGCCGCCACCGGGGCCCCGTCGCCAGTAACTAAGCATATTTTGCCTCTTTTTGATTGTGATCGGGCATGTGATCCGACACTGGTATGATTCGGCGCATTGTGTGGATTGGAGTACATTTGAATTCGAATTTACTAGCAACCATATACCGGCTACGGCTGGGTGGCAGCCTCCTGCATCCATTTTTGCGGACTGGTCCTCCTGTCTACAGATGGATGCGCAAGAAAATTTGCGATTTGCCATTGGATATGCCCTTACAATCTGTGTTGCATTTCACTCAACATTGATGATGCCCTACAAGGAATATGTTAACTTGCGACCATCACTATTGGTCACCGAATGGTCATTTTTGTGACCTTTTTGCGACCAAGTACAATTGGTCAAAAGCTGACCGTCTTTCTGAAACTTAATGACCTTCTTTCTGATACGGTCATAGAAGGCAACGACCAAAATAAAAGGTTGTTGGTTCTACGACCTTTTGTTTTGGTCGTTGGCAGCCTTCCCAGGCCACATCGGATCCAACGTGGCAAGCTGACGTGGTAAAATTGCGACCAATTGAATTGGTCGTTGATAAGAATCAGCCCGGTCCAATTCGGTGTTTATATGGGCCGAACCCAGTAATCCAGCCCATTTAATGTATTTTTTCCTGTTAAATTTGGCTGCACATGGGCCAAGCCCAATAATTCGGCCTTTTTGTTTTCTAAGCTGCATCCAGTGTTTTTGGGCATTAGCCTTTCTGTGGTCCATTTCTTTTCTGGGTCTCATCTATTTTTATTTTGGGCCTCGGTCTTTTTTCAGTCAGTTTCCTTAATTTTCAGCCTTTCCTATGAATATTATTTTGTAAATGGCCTTTTGGATGCCAAATACTACTAGGTCCCTGAAGGAAATATGCCCTAGAGGCAATAATAAAGTTATTATTTATTTCCTTATTTCATGATAAATGTTTATTATTCATGCTAGAATTGTATTAACAGGAAGTATAATACATGTGTGAATACATAGACAAACATAGTGTCACTAGTAAGCCTCTACTTGACTAGCTCATTGATCAAAGATGGTTAAGTTTCCTAGCCATAGACATGAGTTGTTATTTGATCAACGGGATCACATCATTAGGATAATGATGTGATTGACTTGACCCAATTTGTTAGCTTAGCACTTGATCGTTTAAGTTTACTACTATTGCTTTCTTCATGACTTATACATGTTCCTATGACTATGAGATTATGCAACTCCCAAATACCGGAGGGAAACTTTGTGTGCTACCAAACGTCACAACGTAACTGGGTGATTATAAAGGTGCTCTACATGTGTCTCCGATGGTGCTCGTGGAGTTGGCATAGATCAAGAACATGATTTGTCACTCCGATTGTCGGAGAGGTATCTCTGGGCCCTCTCGGTAATGCACATCACTATAAGCCTTGCAAGCAATGTGACTAATGAGTTAGTTGCGGGATGTTGCATTACGGAACGAGTAAAGAGACTTGCCGGTAACGAGATTGAACTGGGTATTGAGATACCGAGAATCTCGGGCAAGTACCATACCGATGACAAAGGGAACAACGTATTTTGCTATGCAGTTTGATCGTCAAAGATCTTCGTAGAATATGTAGGAACCAATAAGAGCATCCAGGTTCCGCTATTGGTTATTGACCGGAGACGTGTCTCGGTCATGTCTACATAGTTCTCGAACCCGTAGGGTCTGCACGCTTAAAGTTCTGTGACGATTGGAATTATGAGTTTTTGTGTTTTGATGTACCGAAGGTAGTTCGGAGTCCCGGATATGATCACGGACATGACGAGGAGTCTCGAAATGGTCGAGACATAAAGATCGATATATTGGAAGGTTATATTCGGACACCGGCTGAGTTCCGGGGGTTATTGGATAAATACCAAAGAACCGGGAGGTTACCGGAACCTCCCGGGGGGTTATTGGGCCTTATTGGCCCAAGTGGAGGAAGAGGAGAGGCAGCCAGCTAGGGGCGCACGGCCCCCCTAGCCCAAACCGAATTGGACTAGGGGGTCGTCCCCCTTTCCTTCTTCTTCTCCTCCCCTTCCTTCCCCTCTTCTACTAGGACTAGGAAAGAGGGGGCAATCCTACTTGCAGTAGGATTGCCCCCCTTGGGCGCGCCTCCTCCTCCTTGGCCGCCCCCAACTCCTCTCCCTCCTTTATATACTGGGAGGGGCACCCCTTGGAGGGACAATAATTGATCTGTTGATCTCTTAGCCGTGTGCGGTGCCCCCTCCACCATAATCCACCTCGGTTATATCGTAGCGGTGGTTAGGCGAAGCCCTGCATCGGTAGCTTCATCAACATCGTCACCACTCCATTATGCTGACGAAACTCTTCTCCGAGCTCTACTGGATCGTGAGTTCGCGGGACATCACCGAGCTGAACGTGTGCTGAACGCGGAAGTGCCGTACGTTGGGTGCTTAGGATCGGTCAATCATGAAGACGTATGACTACATCAACCGTGTTGTTATAATGCTTCCGCTTAACGGTCTGTGAGGGTACGTAGACGACACTCTCCCCTCTCGTTGCTATGCATCACCATGATCTTGCGTGTGCGTAGGAATTTTTTTGAAATTACTACGTTCCCCAATAGTGGCATCCGAGCCAGGTTTACGCGTAGATGTTGTATGCACGAGTAAAACACAAGTGAGTTGTGGGCGATACAAGTCATACTTCTTACCAGCATGTCATACTTTGGATTGGCAGTATTGTTGGATGAAGCGGCCCGAACCGACATTACGTGTACGCTTACGCGAGACTGGTTCTACCGACGTGCTTTGCACACAGGTGGCTGGCGGGTGTCAGTTTCTCCAACTTTAGTTGAACCGAGTGTGGCTACACCCGGTCCTTGAGAAGGTTAAGACAACACTAACTTGACAAACTATCGTTGTGGTTTTGATGCGTAGGTAAGAACGGTTCTTGCTCAGCCCGTAGCAGCCACGTAAAACTTGCAACAACAAAGTAGAGGACGTCTAACTTATTTTTGCAGGGCATGTTGTGATGGGATATGGTCAAGACATGATGCTATATTTATTGTATGAGATGATCATGTTTTGTAACAGAGTTATCGGCAACTGGCAGGAGCCATATGGTTGTCGCTTTATTGTATGCAGTGCAATCGCCCTGTAATTGCTTTACTTTATCACTAAGCCGTAGCGATAGTCGTAGAAGCAATAGTTGGCGAGACTACAACGTTGCTACGATGGAGATCAAGGTGTCGCGCCGGTGACGATGGTGATCATAGCGGTGCTTTGGAGATGGAGATCAAAGGCACAAGATGATGATGGCCATATCATATGACTTATATTGATTGCATGTGATGTTTATCCTTTGTGCATCTTATTCTGCTTTGTTTGACGGTAGCATTATATGATGGTCTCTCACTAAATTTCAAGGTAAAAGTGTTCTCCCTGAGTATGCACCGTTGCCAAAGTTCGTCGTGCCGAGACACCACGTGATGATCGGGTGTGATAAGCTCAACGTTCATCTACAACGGGTGTAAGACAGTTTTACACACGCAGAATACTAGGGTTAAACTTGACAAGCCTAGCATATGCAGATATGGCCTCGAAACACCGAGACCGAAAGGTCGAGCGTGAACCATATAGTAGATATGATCAACATAGTGATGTTCACCATTGAAAACTACTCCATTTCACGTGATGATCAGTTATGGTTTAGTTGATATGGATCATGATCACTTAGATGATTAGAGGGATGTCTATCTAAGTGGGAGTTCTTAAGTAATATGATTAATTGAACTTAAATTTATCATGAACTTAGTACCTGGTAGTATTTTGCTTGTCTATGTTATTGTCGATAGATGGCCCGTGCTGTTGTTCCATTGAATTTTAATGCGTTCCTTGAGAAAGCAAAGTTGAAAGATGATGGTAGCAATTACACGGACTGGGTCCGTAACTTGAGGATTATCCTCATTGCCGCAGATAAGAATTATGTCCTAGAAGCACCGCTGGGTGCCAAACCCACTGCAGGAGCAACACCAGATGTTATGAACATCTGGCAGAGCAAAGCTGATGACTACTCGATAGTTCAGTGTGCCATACTTTACAGCTTAGAACCGGGACTTCAACGACGTTTTGAAGGTCATGGAGCATATGAGATGTTCCAGGAGTTGAAGTTAATATTTCAAGCAAATGCCCGGATTGAGAGATATGAAGTCTCCAATAAGTTCTACAACTGCAAGATGGAGGAGAATAGTTCTGTCACTGAACATATACTCAGAATGTCTGGGTACCATAATCACTTGACTTAGTTGGGAGTTAATCTTCTGGTTGATAGTGTCATTGACAGAGTTCTTCAATCACTGCCACCAAGCTACAAGAGCTTCGTGATGAACTATAATATGCAAGGGATGGATAAGACGATTCCCAAGCTCTTCGCAATGCTAAAGGCTGCGGAGGTAGAAATCAAGAAGGAGCATCAAGTGTTGATGGTCAACAACACCACCGGTTTCAAGAAAAAGGGTAAAGGGAAGAAGAAATGGAACTTCAAGAAGAACGGCAAACAAGTTGCTGCTTAAGAGAAGAAACCCAAGTATGGACCTAAGCCTAAGACTGAGTGCTTCTACTGCAAAGACACTGGTCACTAGAAGCGGAACTGCCCCAAGTATTTGGCGGATAAGAAGGATGGCAAGGTGAACAAAGGTATATGTGATATACATGTTGTTGATGTGTACCTTACTAGAGCTCGCAGTAGCACCTGGGTATTTGATACTGGTTCTGTTTCTAATATTTGCAACTCGAAACAGGGACTACAGATTAAGCGAAGACTGGCTAAGGACGAGGTGATGATACGCGTGGGAAATGGTTCCAAAGTCGATGTGATCGCCGTCGGCACGCTACCTCTACATCTACCTTCGGGATTAGTTTTAGACCTAAATAATTGTTATTTGGTGCCAGCGTTAAGCATGAACATTATATCTGGATCTTGTTTAATGCGAGACGGTTATTCATTTAAATCTGAGAATAATGGTTGTTCTATTTATATAAGTAATATCTCTTATGGTCATGCACCCTTAAAGAGTGGTCTATTTGTGTTAAATCTCGATAGTAGTGATACACATATTCATAATGTTGAAGCCAAAAGATGCAGAGTTGACAATGATAGTGCAACTTATTCGTGAAACTGCCGTTTGGGTCATGTTGGTGTAAAGCGCATGAAAAAACTCCATACTGATGGACTTTTGGAATCACTTGATTATGAATCACTTGGTAATTGCGAACCATGCCTCATGGGCAAGATGACTAAAACGCCATTCTCCGGAACAATGGAGCGAGCAACAGACTTGTTGGAAATCATACATACTGATGTATGTGGTCCGATGAATGTTGAGGCTCGTGGCGGGTATCATTATTTTCTCATCTTCACAGATGATTTGAGCAGATATGGGTATATCTACTTAATAAAACATAAGTCTGAAACATTTGAAAAGTTCAAAGAATTTTAGAGTGAAGTGGAAAATCATCGTAACAAGAAAATAAAGTTTCTACGATCTGATCGTGGAGGAGAATATTTGAGTTACGAGTTTGGTATACATTTGAAACAATGTGGAATAGTTTCACAACTCACGCCACCCAGAACACCACAGCACAATGGTGTGTCCAAACGTCGTAATCGTACTTTACTAGATATGGTGCGATCTATGATGTCTCTTACTGATTTACCGCTGTTGTTTTGGGGTTATGCTTTAGAGACAGCTGCATTCACGTTAAATAGGGCACCATCGAAATCCGTTGAGACGATGCCTTATGAACTGTGGTTTGGCAAGAAACCAAAATTGTCGTTTCTTAAAGTTTGGGGCTGCGATGCTTATGTGAAAAAGCTTCAACCTGATAAGCTCGAACCCAAATCGGAGAAATGTGTCTTCATAGGATACCCAAAGGAGACTGTTGGGTACACCCTCTATCACAAATCCGAAGGCAAGACATTTGTTGCTAAGAATGGATCCTTTCTAGAGAAGGAGCTTCTCTCGAAAGAAGTGAGTGGGAGGAAAGTAGAACTTGATGAGGTAACTGTACCTGCTCCCTTACTGGAGAATAGTTCATCATAGAAACCGGTTCCTGTGACACCTACACCAATTAGTGAGGAAGCTAATGTTGATGATCATGAAACTTCAGATCAAGTTACTACTGAACCTCGTAGGTCAACCAGAGTAAGATCCGCGCCAGAGTGGTACGGTAATCCTCTTCTGGAGGTCATGTCACTTGACCATGACGAGCCTACAAACTATGAGGAAGCGATGATGAGCCCAGATTCTGCAAAATGGCTTGAAGCCATGTAATCTGAGATGGGATCCATGTATGAGAACAAAGTGTGGACTTTGGTTGACTTGCCCGATGATCGGCAAGCCATCGAGAATAAATGGATTTTCAACAAGAAGATTGACGCTGACGGTAACGTTACTGTCTACAAAGCTCGACTTGTTGCGAAAGGTTTTCGACAAGTTCAAGGAGTTGACTATGATGAGACCTTCTCACCCATAGTGATGCTTAAGTCCGTCTGAATCATGTTAGCAATTGCTGCATTTTATGATTATGAAATTTGGCAAATGGATATAAAGACTGCATTCCTGAATGGTTTTTGGAAGAAGAGTTGTATATGATGCAACCTGAAGGTTTTATCGATCCAAAGGGTACTAACAAAGTGTGCAAGCTCCAGCGATCCATTTATGGATTGGTGCAAGCCTCTTGGAGTTGGAATAAACGTTTTAATAGTGCCATCAAAGCATATGGTTTTATACATACTTTTGGAGAAGCCTATATTTACAAGAAAGTGAGTGGGAGCTCTGTAGCATTTCTAATATTATATGTGGATGACATATTGTTGATTGGAAAAGATATAGAATTTCTGGATAGCATAAAAGGATACTTGAATAAGAGTTTTTCAATGAAAGACCTTGGTGAAGCTGCTTATATATTGGGCATCAAGATTTATAGAGATAGATCAAGACGCTTAATTGGACTTTCACAAAGCACATACCTTGATAAAGTTTTGAAGAAGTTCAAAATGGATCAAGCTAAGAAAGGGTTCTTGCCTATGTTACAAGGTGTGAAGTTGAGTAAGACTCAATGCCTGACCACTGCAGAAGATAGAGAGAAAATGAAAAGTGTTACCTATGCTTCAGCCATAGGCTCTATCATGTATGCAATGCTGTGTACCAGACTTGATGTGTGCCTTGCTATTAGTTTAGCAGGGAGGTACCAAAGTAATCCAGGAGTGGATCACTGGACAATGGTCAATAACATCCTGAAATACCCGAAAAGGACTAAGGATACGTTTCTCGTTTATGGAGGTGACAAAGAGCTCGTCGTAAATGGTTACATCGATGCAAGCTTTGACACTGATCCGGACGATTCTAAATTGCAAACCGGATACATGCTTATATTGAATGGTGGAGCTGTCAGTTGGAGCAGTTCTAAACAAAGCATCATGGCAGGATCTACATGTGAAGCAGAGTACATAGCTGCTTTGGAAGCAACAAATGAAGGAGTCTAGATGAAGGAGTTCATATCCGATCTAGGTGTCATACCTAGTGCATCAGGTCCAATGAAAATCTTTTGTGACAATACTGGTGCAATTGTCTTGGCAAAGGAATCCAGATTTCACAAGAGAACCAAGCACATCAAGAGACGCTTCAATTCCATCCGGGATCAAGTCTAGGTGGTAGACATAGAGATATGCAAGATACATACGGATCTGAATGTTGCAGACCCACTGACTAAGCCTCTTCCACGAGCAAAACATGATCAAATAATAAACTGTGTAATCTAGATTGTTGACTCTAGTGCAAGTGGGAGACTGAAGGAAATATGCCCTAGAGCCAATAATAAAGTTATTATTTATTTCCTTATTTCATGATAAATGTTTATTATTCATGCTAGAATTGTATTAACAGGAAATATAATACATGTGTGAATACATAGACAAACATAGTGTCACTAGTATGCCTCTACTTGACTAGCTCATTGATCAAAGATGGTTAAGTTTCCTAGCCATAGACATGAGTTGTTATTTGATCAACGGGATCACATCATTAGGAGAATGATGTGATTGACTTGACCCATTTTGTTAGCTTAGCACTTGATCGTTTAAGTTTACTACTATTGCTTTCTTCATGACTTATACATGTTCCTATGACTATGAGATTATGCAACTCCCAAATACCGGAGGAAAACTTTGTGTGCTACCAAACGTCACAACGTAACTGGGTGATTATAAAGGTGCTCTACATGTGTCTCCGATGGTGCTCGTGGAGTTGGCATAGATCAAGAACATGATTTGTCACTCCGATTGTTGGAGAGGTATCTCTGGGCCCTCTCGGTAATGCACATCACTATAAGCCTTGCAAGCAATGTGACTAATGAGTTAGTTGCGGGATGTTGCATTACGGAACGAGTAAAGAGACTTGCCGGTAACAATATTGAACTAGGTATTGAGATACCGAGAATCTCGGGCAAGTAACATACCGACGACAAAGGGAACAACATATTTTGTTATGCGGTTTGACCGATAAAGATCATCCTAGAATATGTAGGAACCAATATGAGCATCCAGGTTCCGCTATTGGTTATTGACCAGATACGTGTCTCAGTCATGTCTACATAGTTCTCGAACCCGTAGGGTCCGCACGTTTAAAGTTTTGTGACGATCGGTATTATGAGTTTTTGTGTTTTGATGTACCGAAGGTAGTTCGGAGTCCCGGATATGATCATGGACATGACGAGGAGTCTCGAAATGGTCGAGACGTAAAGATCAATATATTGGAAGGTTATATTCGGACACCGGATGAGTTCCGGGGGTTATCGAATAAATACCGGAGAACCGGGAGGTTACCGGAACCTCCCGGGGGGTTATTGGGCCTTATGGGCCCAAGTAGAGGAAGAGGAGAGGCAGCCAGCTAGGGGCGCACGGCCCCCTAGCCCAAGCCAAATTGGACTAGGGGGCCGGCCCCCCTTTCCTTCTTCTTCTCCTCTCCTTCCTTCCCCTCTCCTACTAGGACTAGGAAAGAGGGGGGAATCCTACTTGGAGTAGGATTGCCCCCCTTGGGCGCGCCTCCTCCTCCTTGACTGCCCCCTCCTCGTCTCCCTCCTTTATATACTGGGAGGGGGGGACCCCTTGGAGGGACAACAATTGATCTGTTGATGTCTTAGCCATGTGCGGTGCCCCCCTCCACCATAATCCACCTCGGTTATATGGTAGCAGTGCTTAGGCGAAGCCCTGCATCGGTAGCTTCATCAACATCGTCACCACTCCATCGTGTTGACGAAACTCTTCCCCGAGGTCTACTCGATTGTGAGTTTGTGGGACATCACCGAGCTGAACGTGGAGGTGCCATTTGTTCGGTGCTGAGGACAGGTCGATTGTGAAGACGTACGACTACATCAACCGCTTTGTTATAACGCTCCCGCTTAACGGTCTATGAGGGTACGCGGATGACACTCTCCCCTCTCGTTGCTATGCATCACCATGATCTTGTGTGTGCGTAGGATTTTTTTTTTGAAATTACTACATTCCCCAACAGTCCCACTTGTCAGGTTCTAATTAACGATAGCCCAGGTTTCAATTTCCACAATTTGAAAAAATTATTTCAATGAGAACAGTAAACAGATGAAAATTAACAAAACACATGCCAATTTTGGCTAATAGCACAATCTTTACATCGTTCATTTCACCAAGATACTATCAAAACATATGACAATTACTACAAATATACTTCTGACTTCTTCACTTTGAGGCTAGAGCTCTTGTAAATGGTCATAGAGGCTGAATGAAGCAGCATCACCTTGTTGAGCAGCAGATTATCAGCATCATCCCAGGTTGGATCAGCTCAGCAGAGCATCCCCGGTCATTGCCATGACTTGAGCAGCAACATCTCAGGTTGATAACTGGATCCTGCAGCGAGCAGCAGCAAATCCAGCATTCCTGCAATAGCAACAGTACAACAATCATATCACACAACAAGGATACCCCCTATAAAGCAACACATATTCTACAACATTTTGACTGCAGGTTGCAAAATTCACAGGAGATACGCATATAAGCGTTGCAGCATATGCATTGTAGACTTACTGCTCATGACCATAGTGTCATACATAGATTGCACTAGATCTTATATGTTGCCATGTATGTGTTGTATATTATGTCTGTTATAAGACCGCAAATCTACATAATTAAAAATAAATTAATTAGACATGCCGGCACTGATAATGAATGTGGTGGCCAAAATATATGTTAATGCATCCAGTGTTTTTGGGCCTTAGCCTTTATGTCGTGGAATTGTCACGACAGATGTCCTAGTGAAAGGACTTAGTCGTGGAGCCATCGCAACTAGGAAGCTTAAAGGGGTTAATTGGGACAAAGGACACGAGAGGTTTATACAGGTTCGGCCCCTTGTGGTGAAGGTAAATCCTAGTCCAGTTGTTGTGGTATTTCTAGGTTTCGATGACCAAGGAGCAAAATACGCTAGCTTGGCTCTCGATCTATTGTTTTCTTGCCCTAAGCCACCGCCGGGTCATCCCCTTATATACACGGGTTGACGCCTGGCGGCCTACAGAGTCCCGGCCGGCTCATACAACGTGTCTGGCTCGGTGACTTCTTTTACATGCCTTACTTGACAAGTCTTACTAATACATGGCGGTTTACAATTATGGGCTTTAATCTGCCTCTGGGCTTGGGCCCACTACAAGTCTTATAATGAACCGTCGCCTTGTATACTCGTTGGGCTTCTTTGAGTAACCCGCCATTAAGATTGACCCGAACCCTCCTGGGCGGGTCATACCTGGTAATCATATCCCCAACATTAGACCCCAGGTTGATTTGAACTCTGTTCTTGTCAATCTCTAACACTTAGACAAAATCCATATTCCGCCGTTTGTAAAAGCTCTGTAACCTGTCATGACGTCATCTTTAGAAAATTTGGAAATCTGCCTTGACGTCTGTTGGGGAACATAGTAATTTCAAAAAATTTCCTACGCACACGCAAGATCATGGTGATGCATAACAACGAGAGGGGAGAGTGTTGTCTATGTACCCTCGTAGACCGAAAGCGGAAGCGTTAGCACAACGCAGTTGATGTAGTCGTACGTCTTCACGATCCGACCGATCAAGTACCGAACGTACGACACCTCCGAGTTCAACACACGTTCAGCCCGATGACGTCCCTCGAACTCTGATCCAGCCGAGTGTTGAGGGAGAGTTTCGTCAGCACGACGGCGTGGTGATGATGTTGATGTTCTACCAACGCAGGGCTTCGCCTAAGCACCGCTACAGTAATATCGAGGTGGACTATGGTGGAGGGGGGCACCGCACATGGCTAAAGGATCAAACGATCAATTGTTGTGTCTATGGGGTGCCCCTGCCCCCGTATATAAAGGATCAAGGGGGGGGGGTGCGGACGACCAGGGAGAGGGCGCGCCAGGAGGAGTCCTACTCCAACCGGGAGTAGGACTCCCCCCTTTCCTTGTTGGAATAGGATTCGGGAGAAGGAAAGAGAGCGGGGGAGAAGGAAAGAGGGGGCCCGGCCACCTTGCCCTAAACCAATTCGGTTTGGGCCTTGGGCGGGGGGGGGGGGCCCACACTCCCCTTGCTTCCCTCTATTTCCACTAAGGCCCATGTAGGCCCATTAAGCCCCCGGGGGGTTCCGGTAACCTCCCGGCACTCTGGTAAAATCCCGATTTCACCCGGAACACTTCCGACATCCAAACATAGGCTCCCAATATATCAATCTTCACGTCTCGACCATTTTGAGACTCCTCATCATGTCCTTGATCACATCCGGGACTCTGAAAAACCTTCGGTACATCAAAACATATAAACTCATAATATAACCGTCATCGTGCGGACCCTACGGGTTCGAGAACTATGTAGACATGACCGAGACACGTCTCCGATCAATAACCAATAGTGGAACCTGGATGCTCATATTGGCTCCCACATATTCTACGAAGACCTTTATCAGTCAAACCGTACAACAACATACGTTGTTCCCTTTGTCATCGGTATGTTACTTGCCCGAGATTCGATCGTCGGTATCTCAATACCTAGTTCAATCTTGTTACCGGCAAGTCTCTTTACTCGTTCCGTAATACATTATCCTGCAACTAACTCATTAGTTGCAATGCTTGCAAGGCTTAAGTGATGTGTATTACCGAGAGGGCCTAGAGATACCTCTCCGACAATCGGAGTGACAAATCCTAATCTCGAAATACGCCAACCCAACAAGTACCTTTGGAGACACCTGTAGAGCACCTTTATAATCACCCAGTTATGTTGTGACATTTGGTAGCACACAAAGTGTTCCTCCGATAAACGGGAGTTGCATAATCTCATAGTCATAGGAACATGTATAAGTCATGAAGAAATCAATAGCAACATACTAAACGGTCGGGTGCTAAGCTAACGGAATGGGTCATGTCAATCACATCATTCTCCTAATGATGTGACCCCGTTAATCAAATGACAACTCATGTCTATGGTCAGGAAACATAACCATCTTTGATCAACGGGCTAGTCAAGTAGAGGCATACTAGTGACAATCTGTTTGTCTATGTATTCACACATGTATTATGTTTCCGGTTAATACAATTCTAGCATTAATAATAAACATTTATCATGATATAAGGAAATAAATAATAACTTTATTATTGCCTCTAGGGCATATTTCCTTCAGCCTCCCACTTGCACTAGAGTCAATAATCTAGATTACATAGTAATGATTCTAACACCCATGGAGCCTTGGTGCTGATGATGTTTTGCTCGTGGAAGAGGCTTAGTCAACGGATCTGCAACATTTAGATCCATATGTATCTTGCAAATTTCTATGTCTCCCACCTGGACTAGATCCCGGATGGAATTGAAGAGTCTCTCGATGTGCTTGGTTCTCTTGTGAAATCTGGATTCCTTTGCCAAGGCAATTGCACCAGTATTGTCACAAAAGATTTTCATTGGACCCGATGCACTAGGTATGACACCTAGATCGGATATGAACTCCTTCATCCAGACTCCTTCATTTGCTGCTTCTGAAGCAGCTATGTACTCCGCTTCACATGTATATCCCACCACAAAGCTTTGTTTAGAACTGCACCAACTGACAGCTCCACCGTTTAATGTAAACACGTATCCGGTTTGCGATTTAGAATCGTCCGGATCAGTGTCAAAGCTTGCATCTACATAACCGTTTACGATGAGCTCTTTGTCACCTCCATAAATGAGAAACATATCCTTAGTCCTTTTCCAGGTATTTCAGGATGTTCTGGACCGCTGTCCAGTGATCCGCTCCTGGATTACATTGGTACCTCCTTGCTAGACTCATAGCAAGGCACACATTAGGTCTGGTACACAGCATTGCATACATGATAGAGCCTATGGCTGAAGCATAGGGAACATATTTCATTTTCTCTCTATCTTCTGCAGTGGCCGGGCATTGAGTCTTACTCAAGTTCACACCTTGTAACACAAGCAAGAAACCCTTTATTTGCTTGATCCATTTTGAACTTCTTCAAAACTTTGTCAAGGTATGTGCTTTGTGAAAGTCCAATTAAGCGTCTTGATCTATCTCTATAGATCTTGATGCCCAATATGTAAGCAGCTTCACCGAGGTCTTTCATTGAAAAACTCTTATTCAAGTATCCCTTTATGCTATCCAGAAATTCTATATCATTTCCAATCAGTAATATGTCATCCACATATAATATCAGAAATGCTATAGAGCTCCCACTCACTTTCTTGTAAATACAGGCTTCTCCAAAAGTCTGTATAAAACCAAATGCTTTGATCACACTATCAAAGCATTTATTCCAACTACGAGAGGCTTGCACAAGTCCATGAATGGATCGCTGGAGCTTGCACACTTTGTTAGCTCCCTTTGGATCGACAAAACCTTCTGGTTGCATCATATACAACTATTCTTCCAGAAATCCATTCAGGAATGCAGTTTTGACATCCATTTGCCAAATTTCGCAATCATAAAATGCGGCAATTGCTAACATGATTCGGACAGACTTAAGCATCGCTACGGGTGAGAAGGTGTCATCGTAGTCAATCCCTTGAACTTGTCGAAAACCTTTTGCAACAAGTCGAGCTTTATAGACAGTAACATTACCGTCAGTGTCAGTCTTCTTCTTGAAGATCCATTTATTCTCAATTGCTTGCCGATCATCGGGCAAGTCAACCAAAGTCCATACTTTGTTCTCATACATGGATCCCATCTCAGATTTCATGGCCTCAAGCCATTTTGCGGAATCTGGGCTCACCATCGCTTCTTCATAGTTCGTAGGTTCATCATGATTTAGTAGCAGGACTTCCAGAACAGGATTACCGTCCCACTCTGGTGCGGATCTTACTCTGCTTGATCTACGAGGTTCAGTAGTAACTTGATCTAAAGTTCCATGATCATCATCATTAACTTCCTCACTAATTGGTGTAGGCGTCACAGAAACCGGTTTCTGTGATGAACTACTTTCCAATAAAGGAACAGGTATAGTTACGTCATCAAGTTCCACTTTCCTCCCACTCACTTCTTTTGAGAGAAACTCCTTCTCTAGAAAGGATCCATTCTTAGCAACGAATGTCTTGCCTTCGGATATGTGATAGAAGGTGTACCCAACAGTCCCCTTTGGGTATCCTATGAAGACACATTTCTCCGATTTCGGTTCGAGCTTATCAGGTTGAAGCTTTTTCACATAAGCATCGCAGCCCCAAACTTTCAGAAATGACAACTTTGGTTTCTTGCCAAACCACAATTCATAAGGCGTCGTCTCAACGGATTTTGATGGTGCCCTATTTAATGTGAATGCAACCCTCTCTAAAGTATAACCCCAAAATGATAGCGATAAATCTGTAAGAGACATCATAGATCGCACCATATCTAGTAAAGTACGATTACGATGTTCGGACACACCATTACGCTGTGGTGTTCCGGGTGGCGTGAGTTGCGAAACTATTCCGCATTGTTTCAAATGTAGACCAAACTCGTAACTCAAATATTCTCCTCCACGATCAGATCATAGAAACTTTATTTTCTTGTTACGATAATTTTCAACTTCACTATGAAATTCTTTGAACTTTTCAAATGTTTCAGACTTATGCTTCATTAAGTAGATATACCCATATCTGCTTAAATCATCTGTGAAGGTGAGAAAATAACGGTATCCGCCACGAGCCTCAACATTCATCGGACCACATACATCTGTATGTATGATTTCCAATAAATCTGTTGATCTCTCCATAGTACCGGAGAATGGCATTTTTGTCATCTTGCCCATGAGGCACGGTTCGCAAGTACCAAGTGATTCATAATCAAGTGGTTCCAAAAGTCCATCAGTATGGAGTTTCTTCACACGCTTTACACCGATATGACCTAAACGGCAGTGCCACAAATAAGTTGCAATATCATTATCAACTCTGCATCTTTTGGCTTCAACATTATGAATATGTGTATCACTACTATCAAGATTCATCAAAAATAGACCACTCTTCAAGGGTGCATGACCATAAAAGATATTACTCATATAAATAGAACAACAATTATTCTCTGATTTAAATGAATAACCGTCTCGCATCAAACAGGATCCAGATATAATGTTCATGCTCAACGCTGGCACCAAATAACAATTATTTAGGTCTAATACTAATCCCGAAGGTAGATGTAGAGGTAGCGTGCCGACCGCGATCACATCGACTTTGGAACCATTTCCCACGCACATCGTCACCTCGTCCTTTGCCAGTGTTCGCTTAATCCGTAGTCCCTATTTCGAGTTGCAAATATTAGCAACAGAACCAGTATCAAATACCCAGGTGCTACTGCAAGCTCTAGTAAGGTACACATCAATAACATGTATATCACATATACCTTTGTTCACCTTGCCATCCTTCTAATCTGCCAAATACTTGGGGCAGTTCTGCTTCCAGTGACTAGTCTGCTTGTAGTAGAAGCACTTAGTTTCAGGCTTAGGTCCAGACTTGGGTTTCTTCTCCTGAGCAGCAACTTGCTTGTTGTTCTTCTTGAAGTTCCCCTTCATCTTCCCTTTGCCCTTTTTCTTGAAACTGGTGGTCTTATTGACCATCAACACTTGATGCTCATTCTTGATTTCTACCTCCGCTGCCTTTAGCATTGCGAAGAGCTCGGGAATTGATTTATTCATCCCTTGCATATTATAGTTCATCATGAAGCTCTTGTAGCTTGGGGGCAGTGATTGTAGAACTCTGTCAATGACACTATCAACCGGAAGATTAACTCTAGCTGAGTTAAGTGATTATGGTACCCAGACATTCTGAGTATATGTTCACTGACAGAACTATTCTCCTCCATCTTGCAGCTGTAGAACTTATTGGAGACTTCATATCTCTCAATCCGGGCATTTGCTTGAAATATTAACTTCAACTCCTGGAACATCTCATATGCTCCATGACGTTCTAACGTCGTTGAAGTCCCGGTTCTAAGCCATAAAGCATGGCACACTGAACTATCGAGTAGTCATCAGCTTTGCTCTGCCAGGCGTTCTTAACGTCTGCAGTTGCATCAGCAGCAGGCCTGGCACTCAGCGGTACTTCCAGGACGTAATTCTTCTGAGTAGCAATGAGGATAATCCTCAAGTTATGGACCCAGTCCGTGTAATTGCTACCATCATCTTTCAACTTTGCTTTCTCAAGGAACGCATTAAAATTCAACGGAACAACAGCACGGGCCATCTATCTACAATCAAACATAGACAAGCAAGATAATATCAGGTACTAAGTTCATGATAAATTTAAGTTCAATTAATCATATTACTTAAGAACTCCCACTTAGAAAGACATACCTCTAATCTTTTAAGTGATCACGTGATCCAAATCAACTAAACCATAACCGATCATCACGTGAAATGGAGTAGTTTTCAATGGTGAACATCACTATGTTTATCATATCTACTATATGATTCACATTCGACCTTTCGGTCTCGGTGTTCTGAGGCCATATCTGCATATGCTAGGCTCGTCTAGTTTAACCTGAGTATTCTGCGTGTGCAAAACTGGCTTGCACCCGTTGTAGATGGACATAGAGCTTATCACACCCGATCATCACGTGGTGTTTGGGCACGACGAACTTTGGCAACGGTGCATACTCAGGGAGAGCACTTTTATCTTGAAATTTAGTAAGATATCATCTTATAATGCTACCGTCAATCAAAGCAAGATAAGATGCATAAAAGATAAACATCATATGCAATCAATATAAGCGATATGATATGGCCATCATCATTTTGTGCTTGGGATATCCATCTCCAAAGCACCGTCATGATCACCATCGTCACCGGTGCGACACCTTGACCTCCATCGTAGCATCGATGTCGTCTCACCAATCTTATGCTTCTACGACTATCGCTACCGCTTAGTGATAAAGTAAAGCATTACAGGGCGATTGCATTGCATACAATAAAGCGACAACCATATGGCTCCTGCCTGTTGCCAATAACTCGGTTACAAAACATGATCATCTCATACAATAAAATTTAGCATCATGATTTGACCATATCACATCACAACATGCCCTGCAAAAACAAGTTAGACGTCCTCTACTTTGTTGTTGCAAGTTTTACGTGGCTGCTACGGGCTTAGCAAGAACCATTCTTACCTACGCATCAAAACCACAACGATAGTTTGTCAAGTTGGTGCTGTTTTAACCTTCACAAGGACCGGGCGTAGCCACACTCGGTTCAACTAAAGTTGGAGAAACTGACACCCGCCAGCCACCTGTGTGCAAAGCACGTCGGTAGAACCAGTCTCGCGTAAGCGTACACGTAATGTCGGTCCGGGCCGCTTCATCCAACAATACCGCCGAACCAAAGTATGACATGCTGGTAAGCAGTATGACTTATATCACCCACAACTCACTTGTGTTCTACTCGTGCATATGACATCTACGCATAAAACCTGGCTCGGATGCCACTGTTGGGGAACGTAGTAATTTCAAAAAATTTCCAACGCACACGCAAGATCATGGTGATGGATAGCAACAAGAGGGGAGAGTGTTGTCTACGTACCCTCGTAGACCGAAAGCGGAAGCGTTAGCACAATGCGGTTGATGTAGTCGTACGTCTTCACGATCCGACCGATCAAGTACCGAACGTATGACACCTCCGAGTTCAGCACACGTTTAGCCCGATGACGTCCCTCGAACTCCGATCCAGCCGAGTGTTGAGGGAGAGTTTCGCCAGCACAACGGCGTGGTGACAATGTTGATGTTCTACCGACGCAGGGCTTCACCTAAGCACCGCTACAGTAATATTGAGGTGGACTATGGTGGAGGGGGGCACCGCACACGGCTAAAGGATCAAACGATCAATTGTTGTGTCTATGGGGTGCCCCCTACCCCCGTATATAAAGGATCAGGGGGGGGGGTGCAGCCGGCCAGGGAGAGGGCGCGCCAGGAGGAGTCCTACTCCCACCGGGAGTAGGACTCCCCCCTTTCCTTGTTGGAATAGGATTCGGGAGAAGGAAAGAGAGCGGGGGAGAAGGAAAGAGGGGGCCGGCCCCCCTTGCCCTAAACCAATTCGGTTTGGGCCTTGGGGAGGTGGGGGGGCGCCCCACACTCCCCTTGCTTCCCTCTATTTCCACTAAGGCCCATGTAGGCCTATTAAGCCCCCGGGGGGTTTCGGTAACCTCCCGGTACTCCGGTAAAATCCCGATTTCACCCGGAACACTTCCGACATCCAAACATAGGCTTCCAATATATCAATCTTCATGTCTCCACCATTTCGGGACTCCTCGTCATGTCCTTGATCACATTCGGGACTCCTAACAACCTTCGGTACATCAAAACATATAAACTCATAATATAACCGTCATCGTAACGTTAAGCGTGCGGACCCTACGGGTTCGAGAACTATGTAGACACGTCTCCGGTCAACAACCAATAGCGGAACCTGGATGCTCATATTGGCTCCTACATATTCTACAAAGATCTTTATCGGTCAGACCACATAACAACACACGTTGTTCCCTTTGTCATCGGTATGTTACTTGCCCGAGATTCAATCGTCGGTATCTTAATACCTAGTTCAATCTCGTTACTGACAAGTCTCTTTACTCGTTCCCTAATACATCATTCTGCAACTAACTTATTATTTGCAATGCTTGCAAGGCTTGAGTGATGTGCATTACCGAGAGGGCCCAAAGATACCTCTCCGACAATCAAAGTGACAAATCCTAATCTCGAAATACGCCAACCCAACAAGCACCTTCGGAGACACCTGTAGAGCACCTTTATAATCACCCAGTTACGTTGTGATGTTTGGTAGCACACAAAGTGTTCCTCCGGTAAACTGGAGTTGCATAATCTCATAGTCATAGGAACATGTATAAGTCATGAAGAAAGCAATCACAACAAACTAAATGATCAAGTGCTATGCTAACGGAATGGGTCAAGTCAATCACATCATTCTCTAATGATGTGACCTCGTTAATCAAATGACAACTCATGTCTATGGTGAGGAAACATAACCATCTTTGATCAACGGGCTAGTCAAGTAGAGGCATACTAGTGACAATCTGTTTGTCTATGTATTCACACATGTATTATGTTTCCGGTTAATACAATTCTAGCATGAATAATAAACATTTATCATGATATAAGGAAATAAATAATAACTTTATTATTGCCTCTAGGGCATATTTCATTCAACCTGATCCATTGCTGGATCACATGGCGGGTCATCCCTCTAAGCCGCCGATCCAAGTTGATGTATAAATATGGCGGAGGCCCAGATGATTCTCTGCGTCATAGCTCTGTACAACTAACTGAAGAGGACATTGTTGCAATGTCAACCATCCTTGTGAACGGCAAATACGAGGACTGCAGTAAGGTTGGATTAAACCCCTTCTACAAACTTAACCCGGCACCAGAGGTGAACCCCCTTGACCTCCTTTTTTTCTTCAGTAGTTAAATACTTGCATGGCTTTTTAACCTGTTATTTGCTTATAGGTCAAATCTGATTTCTGGAAGGCCAAATATGATCATGAAGCTGCCAAGAAGGCTAGAGCCGCCGCCATAGCCGCCAGGAGAACGACCCGGAAGCCCAAGAAGAAGAAGAAGAAGACTGCATCTGACATGTTCCAGTTGGATGATGTTTCTGAGTCGGAGGTAGCCCTTGACTCCCTTGGCTAGTTTTTTAACAACCTTATTGACACCGACTATTGACAGGACAACATGGGGGATAGCCAGGCCGTAGAAGAAGAGGTAACTATTTCCTCCGACTCAGCCCCTTTGCCAAGACAGAAACTTCGACTGGTAACCCAGAAAGTAAGGTTTTTGCACCCTTTGGCTTATTTGGACCCTCATTTTCTTTTGAAAAAGCAGCAACGTGAGAGCCGCCATCAGGCCCGGACTAATGACGACAATGAACCTCCCTCCGACTTACAAAAAACTCCTCGAAAACGCCATAATGAGCTTTCTTTCACCTTTGTATTTTGCTTTTATCAATGAATCTATTTCTTTACTCTCTTAACTTTATTTTACCTTTATAGGAGGTTTCTCGCTCTTCTGGCGACTCGTCACAAACTCAATTTCCGGCTTTCAAGACTGCCCCTGGGTAAGGAAAATCATATTTCTTCTGCATCTTTAAAACTGCATCATTATACTAACTGTCTCATAAAATCTTTCTTAGCGGTCAATCAAAGTCCAAGAAAGCCAAGGTGACTAAACTGGCAGATGATCGGAAAGATCCTGCACCTGAACCGGCAATACCAACTCCTCCTGATCAATCTGAAACACCAGAAGATCCGGCTGTCCACGTTCAATCGGACCCTCCTGAGCCGTCAGCTGATGAGACCATTCTTAATCCGTCTACCACTGAACCATCTAGCTCAGCTAACCCGCCGACGACTTCTGACAATGATGTCTTAATTACTGGTAGTCAATTCGTTGAGCCGGGCAACCCAACCGTACTGGCCCGGCACTCTGCTAAGCAAGAGGCTTTAGAGAGGCAGAAGGTGCGGTTTGATGTATCTCATTACGCTCACCTAAACGTTAGTGACGTGCTGTCGGCTACCTCAGTCATGTGCATTCCAGCCGTGACTTGGAAATTGAGATGCTAAAGCAACTGCAGCTGAAATATGAGGTATGTTCACCGGCTTTCACCATCTTATATACGCTCTGCCAGCCCCCAAGTCTCCAGATTATGATGAACCTGAAAGATCTGTAGATTTGTGATATAGGTTGATGCTCTGTCTTAGATTTTCCTTAAGTCCAGCCTAAATTTCACTTGTAGTCCCCAAGGGTCGGCTCAATTTATCATGAATGAACCGGTACTTAACTTCATAACTGTCTTGCATCAGTCGAAACAAATAGTGTGATCCGGCCCAACATGAAAACACTTTCTTATTATCATGCATTAGCCCCCAAGTGCCAAGCGTTGTTACTTGTAAAACACTTGGGACTTTAATCATAGAAGAGCCATTTCACATTTTAAAAAATTGATTTGGCAGACTTTAGCCCCAAAGTTCTGAGTGGTGTTGCGTTGCAAAGCACTTGGGACTTTAATCATGTTAACCTTTATTGAAATACATTTTAACACACCTGTGCATGTTTGCAAACCGCCTTGACTGAATTGGGGTCTCAATTGACTAATGCAAAGACCCAGCTGGCGGATCAAGAGGCAGAGATAAAGAACGCTGACTCCAAACTCCGGTTGAGCCTCTTTGAAGCTGAAAAACTGAAGACCAGTTTTGATGCGGAGAAGAAATCCTGGGCCGACGAGAAAACCATGCTAACATAGCGCACTGAAACAGCGGAAGCGGCTCTCAAGGAGGTTACCATGGAGCTCACCGGCTTAAAAAACCATGTGTCCCAGATGGTCTCCGCAATCTTTGGTGAGTTATTTGCCTTTAGTTACTTACACTCTATTTTTGCCAGAAATATAAGCCGCCTTCTTAACCTTTTAAAACACTGACAGGTCCGTGGAGCAACAATCTGAGCCAAAATAGTTTAATAAAACTCAAGGCAGTTTACACCCTTGTGGAGCAGCTGTACAGTGGAGCTCAACGGGCGCTTGCAATTATATCCCAAGCCAACCAAGGACCAAACCTCTTAAGTGACTTCTTGAAGAAATTGTCAATCTTACCCGCCAGATTCCAAGAGGTCAAGCGGTCTTGCGCAAGAGCCGGAGCCCTAACCGCACTGAGCCGTTCCAAAGCCTGGGTGCCAGAACTCGACCCGGCGGATGTAGCCAAGGGGTATCCCCCTTTGAAAGAAGATGGGACTCCATTTGATCAAGATGATTTCGTTGCTTGTGTGAGGGAAGTTCGTCCTCGTGCTAACATCCTTGGCGAGGAAACCAACATTGATAAATATCAGCCGGGTTTTGATGTTGAAAATAAGAATATGGCGACTCCCTCTTATAAAGTGACATATCTTATCCCGCCGGTTCGCCAACACACTTTTGCCCTGGAAATTGACCCGGCTGGCCTAATTGACGATGAATCTGAGTTTGTTGCTCTGGACGGCTTTGACTGATCCAAGCCCAGCTTCCAACCAGTGGAGGGAGGTGAATCGGCGAGGGAGGAGTCATAACCGTCTGAATAATCCAGCCTTTAGCTTAAGATCTGCTTAAGAGAGAAAACAGTCTAACCTTTTGGGCTCTCAATGCCTTGTAATAGGTTAGTTTGAAAACTGCATGTTTTGCCCATGCTGTCGTGCATAGGATGTTGCATATGACTATTTTACTCGTGATGTCAATATATGCATTATATCAGTGATCACATCTGCAGTGTTTAAATCTGTTCATGTATGCAAAAGATGAAAAAAACTGTCCTGGCGGTTTATCGCTGGACGGGTCAAAACACCCGATACATAACTATGAAATGATCATAATGGAAAAAATAGGACCAGATGTAAGATAAACAAGGCTGAAAAAACCTTTGATTAACAAAAAGACACAGATAAGTCTGTTTATGAACGACAATGTCATACATATGTTCTTTGATTCTGAATACCCGGACAATAAGGTTGACGACCCTAATCTTTGTAGAAGTCAATACCTCGATATGCCTGATGATATTTATACCTTGGCAACTCATTGTCAAATAACCGAGCCGGTTTAAATTGAAACCATACGTGCAGTTAGATTTGAGACAACAAAAAACCAGTAAAACAAAATAGTATGTTTCAAACGATGTAAATCAAGCATTAAGAGTAATTTGGAGGCTTCTGATTCGAATACGATCAGTAACCGGACCAAAGGGGTTAAGCTAGGATTCGAATACGATCATGTAGCTCCTAGTGGCTTTGGCGTTGCGCCGATCAAGAGGGTACCGACATCTATGTTCTATTTGGTTCGAATACGACCTATGTTTGAACAGGAATCCCCCAAATGACCTTGAGAGGTTTTTAACGAGCCTGATTCAAATACGATCCAAGTCGGACCCAAAAGGGGTTAAGCTATGATTCAGATACGATCAAGAAGCTCCCTAGTGAGTTTGGCTTTGCGCCGATCAAGAGGGTTACGACAGCTATGTTCTGTTTGGTTCGAATACGACCTATATTTGTACAGGAAGCCCCCTAGTGACCATGAGGTTTAACGGCTAGATTCGAATACGATCATGAGCCGAACCAAAAGGGTTTAAGCTAGATTCGAATACGATCAACCCCCTAATGGTTGTTTGAATAATTAGAATAATAAAGATATATGATCATTGAAAATGAAAAGGACAGAGGTCCTGCTTTATTACTTATCATAATATATACAACGTCATAGTATGTACATTATGAGAGCCGGTGGCTCAAGTATAGTACGGCCGAAGATGAGCAATATTCCACGGCCGGCGGGTCTCCTCTTCCGACTTACATGAGTCTTTCTGCTCTCGAACGTCGATAAGGTAATATGACCCATTGTTCAAGTTCTTGCTGACCACAAAGGGTCCTTCCCAAGGTGGGGATAGCTTGTGTGCATCAGACTGATCCTGGATGAGTCGGAGCACCAGGTCACCTTCTTGAAAGGTTCTGGACCTAACCCGGCGGCTGTGATAACGGCGCAGGTCCTGTTGATAAATTGCTGATCGGGCTGCTGCCAAATCTCGCTCCTCATCTAACAAGTCAAGTGCATCTTGTCGGGCTTGTTCATTATTAGCTTCAACATAAGCCGCCACGCTGGGCGAGTCATGACGAATATCACTAGGCAGGACGGCTTCTGCTCCATAAACCATGAAGAAAGGCGTATAACCCATAGATCTGTTAGGAGTGGTATTGATGCTCCATAGCACTGAGGGTAACTCTTCTACCTAACAACCCGGCGTCCGTTGTAAAGGAACCGTAAGCCGGGGCTTGAGACCTTTTAAGATTTCCTGATTTGCTCTCTCAGCTTGACCATTGGATTTGGGGTGGGCTATTGACGAAACATCAAGCCGGATATGCTCACGTTGACAAAACTCCTCCATAGTGCCTTTGGACAGATTAGTACCATTATCAGTTATAATGATGTGTGGAAAGCCAAAACGAAAGATCACCTTTTCATGAACTGAACCGCCGTGGCTGCATCACACTTATTAACCGGCTCTGCCTCAACCCACTTTGTGAATTTGTCAACTGCCACCAAAAGATGTGTCTTTTTATCCTTAGATCTTTTGAAAGGTTCAACCATGTCAAGCCCCCAGACTGCAAACGGCCAAGTGATTGGAATCATCCGCAATTCTTGACCCGACACGTGCGCTCGTCGTGCAAATTTTTGACACCCATTGCACCTACTGACCAGATCCTCTTCATTAGCGTGAGCCGTTAGCCATTAAAAACCATGATCAATAGCTTTGGCCACAAGAGACTTTGAACCGGCATGATGGTCACAATCCCCTTCATGGATCTCACGAAGAATTTCTTGACCTTCTTCAGGAGAGACACAACGTTGAAACGCTCCAGTGACGCTGCGATGATACAACTCACCATTGGAAATTGTCATTGACGGTGTCCTGGACTAGGGGGTACTCAACATGTCATCTCCCGATCTGTTAGATTGGGCCGAGGACCCCCGTGGCCATATACTGATGGGCCAGTTCGGACAGCTGCCGCATACAAGGAAGATTCCACAAGACTTGGCGATCAAGACAAGGACTCCACCCCACCGGCGTATTCGGCTAGGACTCTTGTTATCCTAGGCCTCTGGTGCATTATATAAACTGAGGCCAGGCTAGTCGATAGAGACAAATAGACAATCATACCATAGGCTAGCTTCTAGGGGTTAGCCTCTCTGATCTCGTGGTAGATCTGCTCTCGTACTACCCATATCATCAATATTAATCAAGCAGGACATAGGGTTTTACCTCCATCAAGAGGGCCCGAACCTAGGTAAAACATCGTGTCCCCTGCCTCCTATTACCATCCAGCCTAGACGCACAGTTTTTGACCCCCTACCCGAGATCCGCCGGTTTTGACACCGACATTGGTTCTTTCATTGAGAGTTCCGCTGTGTGATCGACAAAAGGATCGATGGCTCGCCTGCAGATTCACTGCGACTTCGGCATCTTCGTCACCAGCTCGACTGGTCACCTTGGTTCGACCAAGAATTGCGCCCCGTGTTCGGATCACCATGTTCAGATGAGGGCCTTCATCAAACATCAACTCCGATCTCTATCAAGATCACGGAGGAATCATCTATGGAGCTCGGGGGCTCAACGTCAACATTGCCCTCAAGCGACCGTGCTGTTTTTTTGGACAGAGAACTCGTATCTGCCGCCACCAGCTCCTCGAGTATCACTTTGATGATCGCTTTGGTGGAATTGTGCGGAATTGAGTCTATAACAACCCTGGAAAATTTCGTCGAGTTCCAATGGAGGAATCTCTGGCAATCCACGATATACCAGAGCCCTTTCAAATCTGAACGGGAATTTGGATGAGTTTAGGGCGTGGTGTCCAGACTCTAGCTCGGACGTCCTTTGGAAGATCCAACGGTTGATCGGCTGCGGAATTCCTATATCTACCACCTCTCAAAATTTCAGCTCGATCCGACTGTCCAAACTCTGGGAACCGTCCGATTAGTGCATCACTTTTCGGATCTGTTTTCTGCATGAAAACGAATCCGACCCGAGTTCATCTTTTTTATGAACGGGATTTTGGACATCCCTTTTGAAGGAAGTTTTGTATGGGGTATTGTGTTTTGTTCCCGAACACATACCACTAACTTTAAGATCTTTTGAACATTATCTTCAACATCATGCTGGTGTCAAACCAGTCCAGCAATATCACTCCACGGCTGCCGACCTGCGCTAGACACGTTGTCACTTTAGCCGAGCTCAACTTCTTTGGATCATCATCTCGGCAAGACGAACAAGAGTCCGGCATCGCGAAGGATAAATTATCATCAACATCGCCGCCCCACGGATTACACGGAGCGGGCATACCAGCATCGCCGCACGGTCGCTTCATCAAGCCGGCATCGACCACGTCACGACCTGCATCGACAGGGCCACACTATTGCTTCTTCAAGCTGGTGTCCATCATGCCGACCTACTTCGACCCATCGGCTGACGTCGAGGCTTCGATATCTCGGCTGGACCGGGGGCTTCACCATCTCTTCATCAACCTACTCCGGATACTTCGGCGTCACTAGCCGACCAGCTCCGTCACGTTAGCTGGGCCGAGGGCTTTGCCTCGGCGAGTCAACCTTTACCAGCATTGCCATGCCGTCGTTTTATCGCCCATCAGGCAATGGGTGTGCGGAGCGAGTCCCAATTTTGGGAATCACCATCCTTCGGATTGCTACAACGAATAAACCAAGTGCTATTAATCCTAGTATTTTTTGCTTGTTTGGTTCATTTTTCCCAAGGAATTATTACTCTGCTTTGTCCATGATATGTACACAGGTCTATCAAATGGTGACCGCATTAATGAGGGTCGCGTGGTGGTTCGATCATTTTTCGTACATAGTCCGGCGAACGCCGCATCCGGAGCTCGGACCGACCTGTGAATTCAGGCTTTGCCACGCCTTTACTACATCACGCCGACGCCCTGCATCGACATTGACTTCGGCGCCAGGCCATATTTCTTCTATTCCTCACTTTGCATAAATTATTTATTATGCAACATTTTCTTAATTATCATTATTACTATTATCTCCGGTTTGCACTATTTTTTGTGCACAGGAAAATGATCCGGGGACTTCGGCGTCACTCTGCCGGTCTGCATTGACCGTGCTATGTCACCACTTCGGCGTGTTGAGCTCTTCGCTACGCCACCTCGGGACCAGCTTGGGGGATGGAACCTTACCCCGCATCAAGCTCGGACCGCGTCATCAATACCGAACACATTAACCAGCTAAGTCGCTTTCATGCTCAAAGCTTTAATTTCTAACTTGTGTTCGGTTCGACCAAGCATTATACTTTTTTGGAAAAAAGTTGCTTGTAAAATTTTTTCCTTGTCCAAACTTTGTTTGTGACGCATAAATTCAAATACCCAATTCATTTGGGGGCTTCCTTCATGAAGCTTTTCCACTTGCATATGATTATATTTGTATGGCTTCGTTCCTTGTTCGTGTATTACGCCACAATATGCACCATATTGACTTAAGCGATTTGCAAGCTGGGTTGCCTTGCTCCTATGTTTACCCCTACGTTCCCGATTGTTCGACTAGGGAGTAAAGGGAGCACCTCTGCGATTGTCACGATCGGGTCGCCCGAGCCGGACCTCAGACTGGGTGGAGTCGAAAGCTAGCGCTCTTATAGTTTTCAATGATGGTCGGCACACAACGGAACTCATGAGTACAAAAAATCTATTGCACAAGTCTCATAATAACAATGAGCACCGAAGAAAGGTATCGGTGGGGGTACTATTTTCTTCGGAGATGCTTCTTACACTTCACGATAATATAGCATAAGTTCCCTGAGTGCGCTTTTTCTGTTACAGACTTATGGCCTGATTGCGTGGTTGTTGGAAACACCGTCGATATTCTCGACTGATGGAGTACATAACACTTTTCGGTCCTTGACCGAAGAGGGAGAAGCTGACGGTCGGTTAAGACACGTTTACAGTTTGGTTGAACATAGATATGATATAAGTACTTCGGTACATGCAATCATTCTTCTACCCAAGTCACTTGGGGGCTCTTAAGTTTATTTGAGCCGTTTTATAATAAGTGTTCTTCTTCTTAGTCGTTGCAAAGTTTTATTATTATTATTATTATTATTATTTATCACTCCTTTTTTCGACACGAGTGTGCAGTCACTAGCCGGGGAGCCTAATTTCTCTCTCAAAGCCGCTAGAGTTTAGTTTGCTAAACTGGCCTGATGAGAAGTACTCCGCCCTTGGGATAGGAGGTTGAAGCCGTAGGCTGACCCGCTCGAAGTCTTGAGATAGGATGTATCATGTTAAAGCACGACAGAAGCACTTCTTTTTTCTAAGACCAACTTTCGGATTGGCACCGAACACTTGATATTGTTCGGACGTCATGTTTTTACTGGTGTTTCTTGGTTTTCCAAGCTTTTTGGCACTTTTAAACTATTTGTTCTTTTCCAGCATTAGTCTCGCAGTGCAACGTCGGACACCTTTAGGGATTCGGCAAAAACATTCTCAGATATTGCTATATATGCATCGGTTTCGAATTGTGTCTTCGGTCAATAGTTGGGTTGCCCGGCTCCTGCACTTGCTTCCTACGTTCTGTTTTGTTCGGCTAGGCGTGCAAAGGGAGAACCACTGCGATTGTGCTTCCAGCTCACATGGTTAAGCACCTCAGTGGAGAAAGCCGAAAACTGACTTTCACAATAAGCGTAAACTGGTCAGTGATCCGATGACTATGTTAAATGATGGGCCGTTCATAACATTGCCCGAAGTGTTTACGGCTTGACCCCGACTGTCGCCAAACACTACCGGGGGCTATTAACTGGCCTCCCAAACTAAATCCTCAATATTTTTCTCTTACATTAGAGCTGAGGTTTAATGGTCATGCTTAGCATGACAACCCAAAGAAAGGAACCGAGAGTGGGACTATTTTCTTTGGAAGACATTTCTTCTGTTAAACAGTAATATAACTCTCTGCGTACCTTTGTTTATAAAACCGTATGGCCAGATTGCCTTGTTTGTTGTAAATCTTTGCCCTCATAAAGGCTTTATAAAGTAGGACAAACACTCCTCGGCTACTGGCCGAGGAGGTGGAAGACGATGGCCGGTCAACAAAGTTTTGTACAATGCGGATCCGAGCATTAATGACGTAAAGTACTTGGATACATAGAGTCATTACACATAATTTGCGATTTTACTATGGATATTGATCCTTAATTCGGCCACCCGTGCCTGCATTAAGGCTCGGGGGCTACTGGGCTTCAGGCCTATTATTTACAAATATTAAAGGGGCACATCGATCCCCTGATCCGGTGTTGCCACCCGACCAGTGTCTCGGGGGCTACTACATTGCTTGTCCAATGCAGAAAATTTTATGTGCAATATAGTTTCCGAGGAGATTTTGATCCTCAGGTTGGTCGGCCGCACCAAACCTGAGTCTCGAGAACTGAGCATGCCGCTTTTAGTGTCCCGAAGTATTCTGCCGAGCTTGGACTTGATCCTCAGGCTGATTTTGTAAATCAACCTGAGTCTCAGCGGCTACTGGGATCAGCGGTCTTACGTCATCCTTCAGGTGCATCTCGGGTTTTAGACCGATACATAGCTTGAGGGCTACTGGCTATATATCTTGGTAGAGAATAAATTGCACCAATAAAAAATATTCACAAAAATTGGCCCACATTAGGGGTGGTGCACCACCTCGGAAGCAGTCCGGCATAAAGCTCGGGCGCTAGTGGCTGGCTCCATAGAGGGCATTTCTGGCATTAAGCTCGGCTAAACTCCTTCAAATTTCTTTGAACCAAGGTGATTTACGACACCTCAGATACAGTCCGGCGTTGGAGCTCAGATACATAGTCCGGCGTTGGAGCCCGGATACAGTCCAGCGTTGGAGCTCGGTTTTGACACCGACAATCATTAACTTAGACCACCGGGTTATCTGTCAAGCCAAGGTCTCATCCTTCGGCAACGCACCCGGGTCATATAAGCCAATCTGGAATGACATGAAGAGCCGCCACCAACTGTGCCTCCGGGTATGGAACGGCCAAATCTTCCTCTGTAGGCAACTTGACAGAAGGGTTATGCAGAACATCTAGAAAAGTGTTAGGTGGCACCGGCTTATGCTGAGATCCCAACCGGCTTAAAGCATCGGCCGCTTCATTTTTTCTGCGGTCATTGTGCTCCACTTGATAACCCTTGAAGTGTCCAGCAACAGCGTCAACCTCACGGTGATAAGCCGCCATGAGAGGGTCCTTGGAGTCCCACTTGCCTGATACCTGCTGAGCCACCAAATCTGAGTCGCCAAGGCACCGTACCCGGCTTAAACTCATCTCTTTAGCCATTCGAAGACCATGGAGTAAGGCCTCATACTCCGCTGTGTTGTTAGTACAAGGAAACATCAATTGCAACAGATAACAAAACTTGTCACCTCGAGGAGAAGTTAAAACAACTCCAGCCCCCGAGCCTTCCAACTATCTGGACCCATCGAAATGAATCATCCAATATGTGTTGTCTGACTTCTCTTCAGGTATCTGCAACTCTGTCCAATCGTTAATGAAGTCCACCAGTGCTTGAGACTTAATGGCCGTACGTGACACATAATTTAAATTATGAGACCCAAGCTCAATGGCCCACTTGGCGACTCGTCCTATGGCTTCTCTATTTTGAATAATATCTCCCAAAGGAGCAGAGCTAACCATAGTGATAGGATGATCCTGGAAGTAATGCTTAAGCTTCCAGCTTGCATGAACACCCCATAAACAAGCTTCTGCCAATGTGGATATCTTTGCTTGGATTCAATGAGCACCTCACTGAAGTAGTAAACCGGCCGTTGAACCGGATGTTCCTTGCCAGCCTCCTTGCGCTCCACAACAATGGCCACACTGACGGCCCGTGAGTTAGCAGTCACATATAACAACACTAGCTCCTTCTCAATGGGGGCAGCAAGAACCGGCGGCTCAACAAGCTGTCTTTTCAGATCTTCAAAGGCGGAGTTGGCAGCGTCACTCTAGACAAAGTCATCCGTCTTTTTCATCATTTGATACAATGGCATAGCCTTCTCACCCAAACGGCTTATGAACCGGCTCAAAGCTGCAACTCGACCCGCCAGCCGCTGGTCATTGATGCACGCCGGTTTAGCCAAAGATGTAATCGCCTTACTTTTTCCGGGTTAGCCTCAATGCCTCTGTTAGACACCAAAAAGCCCAAAAGCTTGCCAGCTGGGACTCCAAAAACGCACTTGGCCGGGTTAAGCATCATCTTGTAGACCCGGAGGTTATCAAAGGTTTCCTTCAGATCAGCTACCAAGGTTTCCTTATCTCTGGATTTCACCGCTATATTGTCCACGTAAGCATGAACATTATGCCCAATCTGATTATGAAGGCAATTCTGTACACACCGCTGATAAGTCACCTGGGCACTCTTAAGCCCAAAAGGCATAGACACATAGCAGATGGCTCCAAACGGAGTAATGAAAGCCATCTTCTCCTGGGCCTTAACTGCCATTTTGATCTAATAATAACCAGAATAAGCATCCAAAAAGCTCAGACGCTCACAACCCGCTGTAGCATCAATGATTTGATCAATACGAGGGAGAGCAAAAGGATCAGGCAGATAAGCTTTGTTTAAATCTGTGTAATCCACACACATACGCCAAGTGCCATTCTTTTTGAGCATGAGCATCGGGTTAGCCAACCACTCTGGGTGAAAAACTTCAACAATAAACCCAGCTGCCAAAAGCTGGGCCACCTCTTCTCCAATAGCCTTGCGCCTTTCCTCATTAAACCACCGAAGAAACTGCCTGACCGGCTTAAACTTTGGATCAATATTAAGAGTGTGCTCGGCGAGTTCTCTCGGTACACCCGGCATGTCAGAAGGCTTCCATGCAAAGATGTCCCGGTTCTCACGGATGGACTCGATGAGCGTGCCTTCCTATTTTGGATCCAAGTTAGCATTGATAATGAACTGTTTGGATGAGTCACCAGGCACAAAATCAATCATCTTGGTATCATCAACTGACTTAAATTTCAGTGCCGGCTCATGCTCCGTAGTTGGCTTCTTCAAAGACGTCATGTCTGCCGGGTCAACATTATCCTTATAAAACTTCAATTCCTCTGTTGCACAAACAGACTCTGCATAAGCAGCATCGCCTTCTTCACATTCGAGGGCTATCTTCCGGCTTCCATGCACTATGATGGTGCCCTTATAACCCGACATTTTGAGTTGCAGATAAACATAACACGGCCGTGCCATGAACTTAGCATAAGCCGGCCGTCCAAACAGGGCGTGATACGGACTTTTGATTTTAACCACTTCAAAATTTAACTTCTCAGCCCTAGAATCATACTCATCCCCAAAGGCTACTTCCAGCTCAATCTTACCAACTGGGTATGCTGACTTACCACGCGCAACTCCATGAAAACAGTATTGGACGTCTTAAGGCTTTTGTCAGTCAACCCCATGCGATGGAGCGTCTCATAATAAAGGATGTTGATGCTACTGCCTCCGTCCATGAGCACTTTAGTGAATTTGTATCCGCCAACCTGAGGCGCCACCACCAAAGCTAGATGACCCGGATTATCAACTCGGGGAGAGTGGTCTTCCCTACTCCATACGATAGGCTGCTCAGACCATCTCAAATAACGTGGAACTGCCGGTTCAACAGCATTCACAGCCCTCTTATGAAGTTTCTGGTCCCTTTTGCACAAACTGGTGGTGAATACATGATACTGCCCATTTTCAACTACTTTGGGTTACTCTGATACCCGGACTGCTGTTGCTGCTGATTACCTTGGCCGGATTGCTGATTATAGCCGCCCTGACTGCCTTGAGGGCCCTGGCCATTAAAACCGCCACCGCCTGAGCCGGTGCCCGGGCCATGAAAGCCGCCACCGCCTGAGCCGCCGCCAGGTTCGTGGTTACCATCAAACATGTTGGAATTCTTAAAAGCCTTCATGATCATACAGTCTTTCCATAGATGGGTAGTTGGCTTCTCTCGGGTGTCGCGCCTTGGACAAGGTTCATTTAGCAACTGCTCAAGGGTGGGACCTGACCCGCCAGACTGAGGAGGTGGCCTCCCCTTGCACCATTGATTGTTTCCCTATGTATTGGTGTTAGCCAAAAACTCCAGACTACCGTCAGCCTTACGTCTATTATCTCCTTGATTCGCCGGGTTGTGCTGGTGACCTTTGATGTTGCCGTTCTTCTTTCCCTTCCCTGTCTTCTCTTTGTCAGACACGGGATCCTTGGTACTATCAGAATCGCCGTACTTGACCAGAGCCGCCATCAGCTGGCCCATGTCATTACAATCACGCTTGAGCCGCCCAGCTTCTGTTTTAGAGGTTCAAAACGGAAATTTTTCTCCAACATTAAGACCGCGGAGCCGGCATCCATCTTATCAGATGAATGTATTATTTCCTTGACCCGGCGCACCCAATGGTTCGTGGATTCACCTTCCGCTTGCTTACAGTTAGTCAAGTCCATGATCGACATGGGTTGCTTACAGGTATCTTTGAAGTTCTCAATGAATCGAGCTTTTAACTCCGCCCATGAGCCGATGGAGTTGGGTGGCAACCCCTTCAACCAAGTGCGAGCTGTTCCATCTAACATCATAGTGAAGTACTTGGCCATTGATGCGTCACTGACCTCCAATAATTCCATGGCCATCTCGTAACTTTTGATCCATGCCCCGGGCTGCAGGTCGGTTGTGTAATTAGGTACCTTACGAGGCCCCTTAAAGTCCTTGGGCAAACACTCATTACGCAGAGCCGACACCAGACAAGGGACACCTCTGTCCTTGTGGCCACACCTGCTTCAACAGAGGTCGCTGGATAAATCAGAAAAGCTTGGTGAGCCGCTAGCTCAGCTTCCTGTTGAACCGCCCGCTCAGCCTCTTGACGGATCCTCTCCTGGTCCACCAAGTTAAGAGCTCCACCCTGGGCCGGGTCATGCCTGCGTGGTTGGTTACGGCGTTGGGCGTTGCTTGACATGGCCGCTGAGTCCATATGCCTGCTATAGATCGGGCTCCGGCTTGGGCGAGGGGTTGAATGGATTCTGTCTTGACTATAAGAGTATGCATCCTGTTGTGCCAGAGCCGTCTGAAGAAGTTCTCTGACCCTTCATGTTTCGATCGCTGTTGGAGAGTCGCCTTCCATCAGGAGAGCCGCCAAACGAGCCGACGCAGCGATAAGATTCTCCAAAGGGTTAGAAAAGTGACCCGGTGGTATTGGTGT
>NC_041388.1:31167335-31181708 GCF_002162155.2 Triticum dicoccoides
GGTTGAACCGGCACCCCAATCCCGGGTATTGTGACCCGGTTTGCCTCCGTCGGGTTACTGGGACCAGCCCCAGGTGTGTGGAAGAGGTTCCTAGGATCATAAGTCAGAGGCAGACCTGATTGAGCATTTTGGTGCCTTCTTCTCATGAACTCGTTTGATGCATTTAGATCCACCAAGAGCCGGAAAGTCTCTGCTTGAAACTGCTGAGCACGAGCATCTAGAGCCACTCGCTCTGCAGCCATCCTTACGTCCTCCGCTGCTAAATTCTCCTTAGCTTGTGCTACCTCCCACGTAACCGTGCCACCTCTGCATCATGCTGAGCCTTGTCTGCTGGCTCAACCACAGCGGTCAACAAGGTCGTCATTCTATCCATGAGATCCATCAGCACCTGAGCCGGTGGGCGCATGGGGTCTCCGGACCCGGCTGCTGTCGATCCGGTGGTTACCGCCGCCACAGCCGTAGAATTCTGACCGGGTTGAGTGCCAGCCATGAAGACCCCGGCTCGATTCGGCGGCTCAAAGGGGTCCGGAATACTGCTGTCATCGGAACAGCCCCCAAGCCCGCCATCCTGTAGTTGATACAATGAATCCGTCTCACCTATGGACGACTCGCCGTTAGAGTGGACATCCGTCTCGCCACCATCTACAGATCCTTCAGAAAACTCCCCTCCATGGATGCAACCCACGAAGGCACGCCTTACGGCCGGCTCAGTCCGGGCGGGTCTCGCACGCTGAGCCGTTTCGATGAGGTCGGTGCAGACGTCCGGCTCAGGGCCCGACTCGCTGATCTAGTCGATGAAGATGTGGATTCCGCCGAAGGGGACCCAGTACCGTAATCAATTGATCCGGCCTCGGGGCCCCTACCTGCGTCGTCAATGTAGAGCTTGCCGCGACGACTCTTGGTCATCCGGCCCACAGTGTATCCCTTGAGCCCTTCGAAGCTGCCCTTCAAGAACTCAAATCCACCATGCGCTGGCTCACGGTGGGCGCCAACTGTCGTGGAATTGTCACGACAGATGTCCTAGTGAAAGGACTTAGTCATGGAGCCATCGCAACTAGGAAGCTTAAAGGGGTTAATCAGGACAAAGGACACGAGAGGTTTATACTGGTTCGGCCCCTTGCGGTGAATGTAAAGCCTAGTCCAGTTGTTGTGGTATTGCTAGGTTTCGATGACCAAGGAGCGAAATACGCTAGATTGGCTCTCGATCTGTTGTTTTCTTGCCCTAAGCCACCGCCAGGTCGTCCCCTTATATACACGGGTTGACGCCTGGCGGCCTACAGAGTCCCGACCGGCTCATACAACGTGTCCGGCTCGGTGTCTTCTTTTACATGCCTTACTTTACAAGTCTTACTGATACATGGCGGTTCACAATTATGGGCTTTAACCCGCCTCTGGGCTTGGGCCCACTACAAGTCTTATAATGAATTGTCGCCTTGTATACTCGTCGGGCTTCTTTGAGTAACCCACCATTAAGATTGACCCGGCCCCTCCTGGGCGGGTCATACCTGGTAATCATATCCCCAACACTTTCTGCGGTCCATTTCTTTTCTGGGTCTCATCTATTTTTCTTTTGGGCCTCGGCCTTTTTTCAGCCAGTTTCCTTAATTTTCAGCCTTTACTATGAATATTATTTTGTAAATGGCCTTTTGGATGCCAAATACTACTAGGTCCCACTTGTCAGGTTCTAATTAACGACAGCCGAGGTTTCAATTTCCACAATTTGAAACAATTATTTCAATGAGAACAGTAAAGAGATGAAAATTATCAAAACACATGCCAATTTTGGCTAATAGCACAATCTTTACATCATTCATTTCACCAATATACTATCATAACATATGACAAGTACTCCAAATATACTTCCGACTTCTTCACTTCTAGGCTAGAGCTCTTGTAAATGTTCGTAGAGGCTGAACGAAGCAGCATCACCTTGTTGAGCAGCAGATCATCAGCATCATCCTAGGTTGGATCAGCTCAGCAGAACATCCCCGGTCGTTGCCATGACTTGAGAAGCAACATCTGAGGTTGATAACCAGATCCTGCAGCGAGCAGCAGCAGATCCAACATTCCTGCAATAGCATCAGTACAACAATCATATCATCAGCAACAGTAACTACTCCAAATCAACAGCAACTACAAAATATCAGATCAACAGCAACTACAAAAGATTTGATCAACAACTACTACATCAAGATCAGCAACTACTACTAGAACAGATCAGATCAGCACATTTGTTTGAATGGAGTAACTTGGAGATCAATACAACATATCAGTAACTTGGAGTACTCCAAAATGGATTTTGATTTGAATAGTACTCCAGCTGAAGAAGAGGATGTACTTGGAGGAAGTCATGATGACCCAGATGGTGATTTCAACATGGAAGATCCCATTCAAGATGCAGGCTACGAGTACTCGAAGAACATGCATTCAAATAGAGATCATGAGCATGTTCACTGTGATATTGTACTCCCGTTACAATCTTATGAGCATGCATTCAAATAGAGATCATGCAATCAAATGGAGTAGTTATAGTCTTAACTAAGAAGATCATGAGCATGTGCATGAGTAAAATGAGCATGAGCATGTGTTAACAGGATCATAAGCATGTGTATGAGTAAAATGACAGAGGATAAGAAGATATGTTTAGTTACGGTCTTACAATTGATGATTTGTAACTACAAATAACTGAAAAATGAGTGCAATAGATGTACAAAATTTGTAGGCTCCATTTGTAACTACAATACTCCTTTCATTTGTTTGAAATTTCCAGTAGATGTCACAGTAGCATGATAAAAATTCCAGTTGAAACTAATGATGCAATACACTAAATTACTCAAGTCTTGCTAAACAACAAGTCTTACAGTAAACAACAGGACTTAATTACTTACTCTACTACTAACAGCAAGCAAGAGAGTAAAGGTTTAACAATTGGACACAGTTTAATTCATTAAATGAAAGTTTCAATTAATTATGATTAACTGAAAAGGTTTCCATTAGTTTTAATTAAATTGAAACCTTTCTTTAATTATAATTAAAGAAAGGTTTCATTGTAATTTAATTACATAAAAAATTCAGTTAATTAATTCTAGTTACTGGACTAAATTATGTTAACAAGACTATCAAGCATTGTTAAATGCCACAGTTGCATGGTAGTGCACTCTCTAGCAAAACACACAAAACAGAACCTTCTACAGTTTCTTGTAGGAGTAGTTCTTCTTCAAGTGTGGATATTAACCTTGTTCATTCAACATTGCCACTCCTGCCCTCCTAAGTTTTACAGCATTGCCACTTCAAATGTGGATGTTAACTGAGTTCCTATCTAACAGTGAAATAATGATTAGTTAGACCTTGAATAAAGCAATACTCCTGGCTGAAACATAAGGCATACAAAATGAATATGCAGCTAAGAGTAGTAAATTCCTTGACATATATGGTCAGTTTAAAAATGTTCACACCATAAAGCATACTCCAAAAGATATGGGAGAGACAAAGTAACTTGACATATATGGTTAGGTTAAAAATGTTCACATCAAGCACTATATGGTTAGTATGTAAATGGTTGATTCACACCATTTTAAAGTACTCCAAAATACTTGCAACTTTATTGATTCAAGTACTCCAAAATTAATAGCTCAGGCACACTCATTCAAGTTAATGATGTGTTGAAGGCTGATCAAGAAGAGAATCTGGAGAACTACTAACACTTTACAGATCAAGAAGAGATTCTGGAAATTTTAATTGAATTGAATTAAAATTATGCTACTGTTGTTGTTATAAAACTACTAAAACTACTCATGCAACAATAAGCATGAGATACAAGCAACACCAAACACCAAGATTACTACACCAAGTCAAATTTAAGATACTGAAAAATGGTGGAAGATCCATGACAAGAATAAAAGTAGCATGATGACCCACAAGTATAGGGGATCTATACTAGTCCTTTCAATAAGTAAGAGTGTCGAACCCAACAAGGAGCAGAAGGAAATGATAAGCAGTTTTCAGCAAGGTATTCTGTGCAAGCACTAAAATTATCAGTAACAGATAGTTTTGTGATAAGATAAATTGTAATGAGCAACAAGTAATAAAAGTAAATAAGGTGCAGCAAGATGGCCCAATCCTTTTTGTAGCAAAGGACAAGCCTGTACAAACTCTTATATAGAGAAAAGCGCTCCCAAGGATACATGGGAATTATCGTCAAGCTAGTTCACGCTCATATGATTCGCGTTCGGTACTTTGATAATTTGATATGTGGGTGGACCGGTGCTTGGGTGCTGTCCTTACTTGGACAAGCATCCCACTTATGATTAAACCCCATTGCAAGCATCCGCAACTACAACAGAAGTATTAAGATAAACCTAACCATAGAATGAAACATATGGATCCAAATCAGCCCCTTACGAAGCAACGCATAAGCTAGGATTTAAGCTTCTGTCACTCTAGCAACCCATCATCTACTTATTACTTCCCAATGCCTTCCTCTAGGCCCACACAATGGTGAAGTTTCATGTAGTCGACGTTCACATGACACCACTAGAGGGATGACAACATACATCTCATCAAAATATCGAACGAATACCAAATTCACATGACTACTAATAGCAAGACTTCTCCCATGTCCTCAGGAATAAACGTAACTACTCACAAAGCATATTCATGTTCATAATCAGAGGGGTATTAATATGCATAATGGATCTGAACATATGATCTTCCACCAAGTAAACCAACTAGCATCAACTACAAGGAGTAATCAACACTACTAGCAACCCACAGGTACCAATCTGAGGTTTGGATACAAAGATTGGATACAAGAGATGAACTAGGGTTTGAGATGAGATGGTGCTGGTGAAGATGTTGATGGAAATTGACCCCCTCCCGATGAGAGGACCGTTGGTGGTGACGATGGTGATGATTTCCCCCTCCAAGAGGGAAGTTTCCCTAGTAGAACAGCTCCGCTGGAGCCCTAGATTGGTTCCGCCAAGGTTCCGCCTCGTGGCGGCGGAGTTTCATCCCGTGAGCTTGCTTTTGATTTTTTTCTTGGACGAAAGACCTCATATAGCAGAAGATGGGCATCGGAGGGCAACCAGGGGGCCCACGAGGCAGGGGGCGCGCCCAGGGGGGTAGGGCGCGCTCCCCACCCTCGTGGCTGGTGGGTGGCCCCCCTCTGGTGCTTTCTTCGCTCAGTATTTTTTATATATTATGAAAATAACTTCCGTGAAGTTTCAGGACTTCTGGAGCTGTGCAGAATAGGTCTCTAATATTTGCTCCTTTTCCAGCCCAAAATTCCAGCTGCCGGCATTCCGCCTCTTCATGTAAACCTTGTAAAATAAGGGAGAATAGGCATAAGTATTGTGACATAATGTGTAATAACAGTCCATAATGCAATAAATATCGATATAAAAGCATGATGCCAAATGGACGTATAACACCCCCAAGCTTAGACCTCGCTTGTTCTCAAACGAAAGCCAAAACTGAAAAATATGTCCACATGTTTAGAGATAGAGGTGTCGATAAAATAAAATACGGACATGAGGGCATCATGGTGTAACATCCCAAAATTTCAATTTGGAATGTTATACATAGATCATTCTTGCATATCATATTTTATTGCATTTCGTCTCGCGATCCTTGAAATCCTACGCAACTCAAGGACCCTCAGAGAGAGTTGGGGATTTCTCAGATTTCATATTTGATTTTTATCAAATATTGAAACGAGGACTTTTGGTTTTAATTATTTTTCTATCCGAAAATATTTCATATTAAAATAGATGAGAGGAGATAATATGACTTCTCCAAAATAAATGAAATATAGGAGGAAAAATATTAAAATCAAATATTTGTTTTTAGTTGGATTTTATTGCAATTTTGTTTGCATTAGAAAAATTGCACATTTTCAAAATTGCATTTTAGGGCCAAGAAAATGTTCATCTCGTTCTAAATATTTTATTTAGAAGGAGAAAATTTGCTTTGGCATTTTTAGAATTTTATTTTATTTTCTAGGATTTTTCTGAGTTTTGGCAGAATTGTTTAAAAAAACGCGCCAAGGCCTAGCTGGGCGGAAGCCCAGTGCCGGCCCACCTCCCCGCGCAGCCGTCTCCTAGCGGGAGACCGCGCCGCCGCCGCCGAACAGGATTCCGGCTCGGACTGCGTTCCCCGCGCTGTGCCGCCTCCCCCAAGGCACCACCCCCTCCTTATATACCCACCCGCCCCAGCCACCACCGCCATCGCCGCCTGCGCCGCGCCGCCCGCTGCCGCGCCTCGCCGCCGGCATCGCGCCGCCCTACCGCCGCTGCCGCGCCTCGCCCTGCCGTCGCCGCCGCGTATCGCCGGACTAACGAGGTAGACGCCGTTTTTTTAAAGAAAACCGATTTGTTTTTTTTAAGAAAACCCTAGTTCGTTTTTTTGGTTCGCCGATTTTTCCTGGTTTTTCTTTTTAGCGGACGTTCGTCTGGACGTTCGTTTTAACGAATGGTTTTCGCTCGTTAGTTACAGATAACGAACGCTCGTTCGTTAGCCTGTTTGTCAGTTTTCTTTTATCAGATTAATCCGCAATTATTTTTTATCGCGATTTCGGATCTGATTTTCGTTCTAGTTTATCTTTTCGCTTGTTAGTTGGAATCAGACAATTCAAACGCCTAGATCTTCGTCTCAAGACCCTCTTTTCATCTAATCAACTTGCACAAGTTTTTGCTACTGTAAAATTTGACCTAGGTCTAGATTAGTAAACGGATCTTGTTTCTTTCGCGGTTTGAGTTTCGTTGCTCCATTCGATTTGATTCTTTTTGCAAACCAGAGTTCTTAAGTTGAACTTTCTGGTTAGATCCTTTTATTTGAGATTTACCCATGTTTCTTAGCTTGACTGCTTATGTAAGTTATTGTTTGTTTGCGATAGAATTCTCGGAGTGTGAAGCATGTTATTTGGAGTCCCTAGGTTTCGCGGATCATCAGCAAGGCAAGTAACACTTTGATCATACCCCTTTATCACCCAGTTTTTATGCATTAGTTCCAATCCTCAAAAATTGCATGGTTAGGATGTCATTAACATGTGGGTTGGGAAGTAGTTGATGAGATAGAACCTATTACCCTGTTATATTCAAACCCTTGGGAGTTACTTCTACGCGTTGCTTATATTGCTATGCTATGCTCGTAGACATGGTTTGGGTGAGTGAAATCCATGATAGATGTGAGATTGATAATTAATGGTTCAACTTAAGGTGGCATCTTAAATACACATCTGGGTGGATTGAGGCACCTAGAGTACCTAGTGTTGCCTGTATTTTTGGAAATCCCGGAGTACCCGTGTGATCTTCCTATGGACCGCCACCCAGGCTCAAAGGGAACTGAGATTATTCATGCTAGAAACTTCCGTGTGCAGCCACAAGCTATTATGGGCTCTAGCATAGTTGAGTAAGTTAAGTGAAGCTCTCGAAGAGGTGGATCAGCAGGTAGTGGGATTGTAGGTTTGGTATGGTCTGCCCGGAGTAGAGAGTTAGTCTTTCTGAAAGACTGTGTCTCGGTCACCCGTTTCTCAAACACCCTGTAGTGCGAGAAAACCAACGGAGGAGATCGATTCTTGTGGGGAAAAGTGCGCAAACCTCTGCAGAGTGTATAAACTAATCACGGTTAGTCGTGTCCCCGGTTATGGACAATTCTTGAGTATCTAGTACTTGGAGTATCTTTAGTATCTCATCACTCTAAAATTAATATTGTTGGGTTGATAATTACCTTAATTGGGATTGAGTTGGAGGAACCTTCTCAATGATGTTTCAACTACCATGATAGTTAAATAAAATCTATTCCTTTGTTGTAGGGAAAAATTGGCTTTTCGCAAAACTATAACCATAGAGCTTTCCACCAGCCAAATATGCATGTATTGATAGCATTATTCTGTTCTTGCTCTACTGTGTTATTTTGCCAGCATATTCCATGTGCTGACCCATTTTCGAGCTGCAGCGTATTATGTTGCGGACTTTTCAGACGAGGAGTAAGGTTCGTTAGGTCGTTGCTGTGCAGCTCAGCTATGCCGTTGGAGTTGATGGACTCACTTTATCTTCCAAGCATTCCGCTGTTATCGCATTAGATGGCCTTAAGCCAATTTATTGTAATAAGGTCTCTTTGGAGACATTTCGATGTAATGAGTGTGTGATTGCTACTCTGTTATAAATCCTCGAGTACTGTGTGTGTCAGCATTACTGATCCAGGGATGACACTAAAGCACAGAGACTTGACCGTTTGAGGTCGGGTCGCTACAAGATGGTATCAGAGCACACGCTGAGTGTAGGAGACGACCACTAAGCTAAAACCATAGATCACTATTCTCTTCTCACTTCTGACTCCTCTCCATTTTCTACTCTTTAGCATGGCGGATGCAAGGAACAAGTTTGCACAACCGGAGGAAGAATCACCTTTTGGACGACACCTGAAGGAAGTCACTAGGTACCTGAACATAGGAATACCAAGCTTCACCGGGACCTACAACGCCACTTTACCAAAAGAGGAGCGATGGATGATTCAAGTTCAAGTTCCAGGAAGGACCTTCACGCCAGTCACTAAACCCATAGAGTTTTCCTTCGATGCACCAACCTGGAGTTTAGGAAAGAGTATGGCAGCTCACATCACCATGGGACGCATTAGAGAATTTTACCAAAAGGAGCTTAAAGCCACTATCTACCCGATTTGTGGGCCCCGAGATGAGCAATGGGAGATGATCAGCACCAGAAAGGATAGATCAATTGCAGCTTATATCCAGGAGCTAAACCAACACATTCGGCGCCAGGAGAATCAGATATGCATAGGCATGATCGACCTGAAGAAGGCAATGACTAAGATTGCGGAACTGGAGGAAGAACTCAAGGCTACACGTGAAGATTATGAGGAGGAAATCGTCGTACTAGTGGAGTAGAATGACGACCTGATTAAGAAGATCGGAATATTCATGGGAGACCCCACACCAGTAGAAGAAGACGAAGAACCCAAGGAGATTCGCCCAGAGGACTACATCATCATCGATGACACCGACTCGGATCTGAGCGATGATGACTTTGAAGACGAAGCTGGAGCAGATATCATGGAGTCTGCAACCGAGGAATATTTTTAGTAGACCACCATATCAGTAGTAGTATTCCAGCATGTAAATAGAATAGCCCGAGCACTTTTGCGATGCTTAGACCGATTGTATGACTGGATTGATTGATGGAGTGAAATGTTTGTGCTTGTCTCATGTGCATATGGGTAGTGCTTTCTCATTAGACCTCATTCTATTCTAATCTCTCCCCTCTAAACCATCAGATGCCTCTGAGACGTGACCCCGGATTTGCATTCCCACCGGAGCTCACTCAGTTGATTCAGCAGCAGAATACCCTGATGTAGTTGTTAGTTCAGAACCAAGGCAACAACAACAACAACAATCCACCACCACCACCACCAGTTGACAACTTAGCATGTTTTCTAAGGTTGCAGCCGCCGGTGTTTTCCAGTAGCACCGAGCCCATAGTAGCAGATGATTGGCTCCGCAGGATTGGAAGGGAGTTAACCACTGCAGGATGTACTGATGCTGAGAAGGTGCGTTTTGCCGCACATCAGTTGGATGGACCAGCAGCATCATGGTGGGAGAATTACACTGTCACCTACCCTATAGCCACGATGACACGGGACCAATTTCAGCAAGCCTTCCGTACATCCCATGTCTCAACTGGAGCCATGAATTTGAAAAAGCGTGAGTTTCACAACTTACGCCAGGGGAACTGTACTGTGGCTCAGTACGCGGATTAGTTTAGCAAGTTATCTCGCTATGCCCCCGATGATGTGGCCACAGATGCCGCAAAGTAAGAGAATTTATGGAAGGGCTGAATGATGAGATGAGTATGTAGTTAATGGTGGCAACATTCACCAACTACCAGGAGTTGGTAGATAAGGCTCTTATGATTGAAGGGAAGCAACAGCAGATTGAGAGCCGTAAGAGGAAGTATGGACAAGGGAGGTATAACTTAGGAGCTCAGTAGAAGCCTCGCCCAACCCCGAACTCGGGAGGACTTGTTCATAACCATGGAGGCCACAACCATAATGGAGGAAGTAACCATAATCATACTAGCACAAGGAATGGGAATGGGAATGGAGCAAACAACAATCAGAACCGCCCAAATCCAGCCACACCCACCAAGAGGGACCTAAGCCACGTTACTTGTTTCAAGTGCGGAAAGACTGGACACTATGCCACGGAGTGCCCTGAAGGGAAGAATGGAAACGGAAACGGGAGCGCTGGGAATAAGCCCAATCCATTCAGCAAAGGACAAGTAAACCACGTTAATGTGGAGGAGGTTGAAGAGCAGCCAAACGCGGTTATAGATAAGTTTTTGGTTAAGAAATTTACCGCTCTTGTTCTTTTTGATACTGGTGCATCGCATTCATACATATCAAGGGAATTCGTGGATAAGTTTAAACTACCGACCCAAACACTTAGGGCCCCTTTGTTAGTAAGTTCACCTAGAGCAGAGTATATGGCTAGTCGATGGTGCGACAAGATACCCTTAACCATTGGTAGCCATGTTTTTCCGTCCGACCAAATTATCTTGGAGTCACAAGGATTGGATGTGATATTAGGAATGGACTCGATGTCGAAGTATGGAGGAAACATTGACTGTGTTAGTAAGTCAATCTGTCTCACCACCCCGGAGGGAAAAAGGATCAAGTATATATCTAGGCATGCGCCCAGAAGTAGCCAAGTAAATACCCTCACGGGAGTTGTTCAGGAGGAAGTGCCTATAGTAAAGGATTACCCGGATGTTTTCCTAGAGGAGTTGCCAGGCATGCCACCGAATCGAGATGTTGAGTTTTTGATAGAACTATTGCCAGGCGCATGGCCAATATCCAAGAGACCCTATAGGATGCCTGCAAATGATCTGGAGGAGATTAAGAAACAGATCAAGGAGTTATTGGAGAAAGGTTACATTCGACGGAGTTCATCACCATGGGGAGCCCCCTTGCTTTTGGTTGAGAAGAAGGATAAACCCCTAAGAATGGTTGTTGATTATCGGGCATTGAACGAGGTAACGATTAAGAACAAGTACCCATTGCCGATGATCAATGATCTGTTTGACCAGCTGCATGGAGCTAAGGTGTTTTCGAAGATCGATCTGTGATCAGGATATCATCAGTTGAAGATACGAGAGAAGGATATACCAAAGACAGCCTTCACCACACGGTACGGGCTATACGAATATACGGTCATGTCATTTGGACTGACTCGCCCCTACCCATTTCATGAGCATGATGAACAAGGTGTTCATGGAATATTTGGATAAGTTTGTTGTGGTGTTCATTGACAATATAATGGTATATTCAAAGAATGAAGAGGAACACAAGGAGCATTTGCGTTTAGTTCTCGAGAAACTCAGGGAACATCAGTTATATGCCAAGTTCAGCAAATGCGAGTTTTGGTTGAAAGAAGTCAGATTCCTTGGACATGTTATATTAGGAGAAGGTATAGCAGTAGACCCCTCCAAGGTTCAGTCAGTCACTGAATGGTTGGCACCCACTTCAGTTAGCGAGATCCGCAGTTTTCTTGGACTCGCAGGATACTACTGTAGATTCATTGAGAATTTTTCAAAGACTGCAAAGCCCATGACAGAATTATTGAAGAAGGATACCAAGTTTAAATGGATTGAAGATTGTGAGGAAAGTTTCCAGGAGCTGAAGAAACGTTTGACTACAGCCCCAGTGCTGACACTGCCGGATATACATAAGGATTTTCAAGTGTATTGAGACGCCTCTCGCTTAGGAATTGGAAGTGTGCTTATGCAGGACGGAAGAGTTGTTTCGTATGCCTCACGACAACGAAAACCACACGAGTTGAATTATGCTACACATGATTTTGAGCTAGCAGTCGTAGTGCATGCGTTGAAGACTTGGAGACATTACCTTATTGGAAACCATTGCGATGTGTACACGGATCATAAGAGTTTGAAGTACATTTTCACACAGAAGGAACTGAACCTTAGGCAGGGAAGATGGTTGGAGCTTATAAAGGATTATGACATGAAGCTTCATTATCATCCAGGAAAGGCCAATGTCGTAGAAGATGCCTTGAGCCGAAAGAGTTATGCTAATACCCTAATAAGCACGGGATTGCCGAAGGAGTTAGCAGAAGATCTCTGGGAACTTTGAGTAAGAGATGCCTTTATTGCAACAATGGAGGTGCAGTCTACATTGTTGGGAAAGATTCGAGAAGCTCAGAAGGATGGCAAAGAGATTGCCGAGATAAAAGAGAAAATGAGTGAAGGAAAAGCCAAAGGTTTTCGTGAGGATGAGCACGCCACCCTATGGTTTGAGGACCGTGTTTACGTGCCCAATAACACAGAGATCAGGAAGTTAATACTTTAGGAGGCTCATGACTCACCATACTCGATACACCCCGGAAACACCAAGATGTATTTGGATTTGAAGGAACATTTCTGGTGGACAGGGATGAAGAAGGATATCACTGAGTATGTGGCCGTATGTGATGTATGTCAGAGAGTGAAGGCAGATCATCAAAAGCCAGCATGATTGTTACAACCTATGCCGATACCGGAATGGAAGTGGGATAAACTTGGCATGGATTTTATCACCGGATTGCCCAGGACCAAATCAGGATATGATTCTCTATGGGTAGTAGTTGACCATTTGATCAAAGTGGCACACTTTATCCCAGTGAAAACAACTTATACTAGTGCAAAGTTGGCCAAGATATATATGACCAGGATCGTATGTCTGCATGGAGTTCCGAGGACCATCGTAACGGAAAGAGGAACATAGTTTATTTAAAAGTTTTGGCATCAGCTACACCAGACTTTGGGAACGAGATTGGAGTTCAGTACAACATTTCACCCACAGACGGATGGACAGACCGAGAGAGTCAATAAGATTCTAGAGGACATGTTGAGAGATTGTGCGCTAGATTATGGATCTAGTTGGGATGACAATCTTCCATACGTAGAGCTCTCATACAACAATAGTTACCAAGCCAGTTTGAAGATGGCATCGTTCGAAGCCCTGTATGGACGAAAGTGCAGAACGCCGTTGATGTTTGATGAAGTCGGAGACCGACAGTTGTTTGGACCAGACTTGATCAAAGAGTCTGAGGAGAAGGTTAAACTGATCCGGTATAGACTGAAGATAGCTCAGTCCAGATAGAAGAGTTATGCAGATTCGAAACGCAAGGAGGCAACCTATGAAATTGGAGATAGAGCATATCTGCGAGTGTCACCTTTGCGAGGAGTGAAACGTTTTGGAGTTAAGGGAAAGTTAGCCCCGAGATTTGTAGGACCATATCGTGTTTTGGAATGGATGGGAGAACTTGCCTACAAGTTGGAGTTACCTGAGGGACTGTCAGGAGTTCACGATGTGTTTCATGTTTCCCAGTTGAAGAAGTGCCATGCTGAGATGGCCGATATACCACTAAGAGATACCGTACCCTTGGAGACGATTCAATTGGACAATGATTTGACTTATGAGGAAAAGCCAGTCAAGATTTTGGAGTTTGCTAGTCAAGTCACCCGCAGCAAGGTCATCAAGTTTTGCAAAGTTCAGTGGAGCCACCATACCGAGGACGAAGCCACATGGGAACGAGAGGATGATCTTCGCAAAGACCACCCACACCTATTTTCTAGCCAACCCGAATCTCGAGGGCGAGATTCATCTTAAGGGGGGTAGGTTTGTAACATCCCAAATTTTCAATGTTATACATAGATCATTCTTGCATATCATATTTTATTGCATTTCGTCTCGCGATCCTCGAAATCCTACGCAACTCAAGGACCCTCGAAGAGAGTTGGGGATTTCCCAGATTTCATATTTGATTTTTATCAAATATTGAAACGAGGACTTTTGGTTTTAATTATTTTTCTCTCCAACAATATGTCATATTAAAATATATGAGAGGAGATAATATATCTTCTCCAAAATAAAGGAAATATAGGAGGAAAAATATTAAAATCAAATATTTGTTTTTATTTGGATTTTATTGCAATTTTGTTTGCATTAGAAAAATTGCATGTTTTCAAAATTGCATTTAGGGCCAAGAAAATGTTCATTTCGTTCTAAATATTTTATTTAGACAGAGAAAATTTGTTTTGGCATTTTTAGAATTTTATTTTATTTTCTAGGATTTTTCTGAGTTTCGGCGGAATTAGTTAAAAAAAACGTGCCAAGGCCTAGCTGGGCCAAAGCCCAGTGCCGGCCCACCTCCCAATGCCGCCTTCTCCTAGCGGGAGACCGCGCCGCTGCCGCTGCCAAACAGGAGTCCTGCTCGGACTCCGTTCCCCGCGCCGTGCCCCCTCCCCCAAGGCACCACCCTCTCCTTATATACCCACCCCGCCCCCGCCACCACCGCCATCG
>NC_041388.1:31182196-31242256 GCF_002162155.2 Triticum dicoccoides
CGCCCGGGCCGCCTCGCCGCGCCGCCCTGCCGCCGCTGCCGCGCCTCACCCTACCGTTGCCGCCGCATATCGCCGGACCGACGAGGTAGCCGCCTTTTTTTAAGAAAACCGATCCATTTTTTTAAGAAAACCCTAGTTCGTTTTTTTGGTTCGCCGGTTTTCCTGGTTTATCTTTTTAGCGGACGTTCGTCCGGACGTTCATTTTAACGAACAGTTTTCGCTCGTTAGTTATAGATAACAAATGCTCATTCCTTAGCCTGTTCGTCAGTTTTCTTTTATTGGATCAATCCTCGATTATTTCTGATCGCAATTTCTGATCTGATTTTCGTTCTAGTTTATCTTTTCGCTCGTTAGTCGGAATCAGGCGATTCAAATGCCTAGATCTTCGTCTCGAGACCCTCTTTTATTTGAGATTTACCCGTGTTTCTTAGCTTGACTACTTATGTAAGTTATTGTTTGTTTGCGATAGAATTCCCGGAGTATGAAGCGTGTTATTTGGAGTCCCTAGGTTTCACGGATCATCAGCAAGGCAAGTAACACTTTGATCATACCCCTTTATCACCCAGTTTTTATGCATTAGTTCCAATCCTCAAACATTGCATGGTTAGGATGTCATTAACATGTGGGTTGGGAAGTAGTTGATGAGGTAGAACCTATTACCTTGTTACATTCAAACCCTTGGGAGTTACTTCTACGTGTTGCTTATATTGCTATGCTATGCTCATAGACGTGGTTTGGGTGAGTGAAATCCATGATAGGTGTGAGATTGATAATTAATGGTTCAACTTAAGGTGGCAACTTAAATACACATCTGGGTGGATTGAGGCACCTGGAGTACCCAGTGTTGCCTGTATTTTTGGAAATCCCGGAGTACCCGTGTGATCTTCCTATGGACCGCCACCCAGGCTCAAAGGGAACTGAGATTATTCATGCTAGAAACTTCCGCGTGTAGCCACAAGCTATTATGGGCTCTAGCATAGTTGAGTAAGTTACGTGAAGCTCTTGAAGAGGTGGATCAGCGGGTAGTGGGATTGTAGGTTTGGTATGGTCTGCCCGGAGTAGAGAGTTAATGTTTCTGAAAGACTGTGTCTCGGTCATCTGTTTCTCAAACACCCTGTAGTGCGAGAAAACCAACGGAGGAGATCGAGTCTTGTGGGGAAAAGTGTGCAAACCTCTGCAGAGTGTATAAACTAATCATGATTAGCCGTGTCCCCGGTTATGGACAATTCTTGAGTATCTAGTAGTTGGAGTATCTTAAGTATCTCATCACTCTAAAATTAATATTGTTGGGTTGATAATTACCTTAATTGGGATTGAGTTGGAGGAACCTTCTCAATGATGTTTCAACTACCATGATAGTTAAATAAAATCTATTCCTTTGTTGTAGGAAAAAATTGGCTTTTCGCGAAACTATAACCATAGAGCTTTCCACCAGCCAAATATGCATGTAGTGATATCATTATTCTATTCTTGCTCTACTATGTTATTTTGCCAGTATATTCCATGTACTGACCCGTTTTCGGGCTGCAACGTATTATGTTGCATACTTTTCAGACGAGGAGTAAGGTTCGTTAGGTCGTTGCCGTGCAGCTCAGCTATCCCGTTGGAGTTGATGGACTCACTTTATCTTCCAAGCCTTCCGTTGTTATCGCATTAGATGGCCTTAAGCCATATTTATTGTAATACGTTCCCTTTGGAGACATTTCGATGTAATGAGTGTGTGATTGCTACTCTGTTATAAATCCTCGAGTACTGTGTGTGTCAGCATTACCGATCCAGGGATGACACTGAAGCACAGAGACTTGACCGTTTGAGGTCGCGTCGCTACACATGGTCATTCTTAGAACAGCAACATATATATCTGATCTCTTATGCTAAAGTAACAATTCAATCACAATTTCAAGTATGAATCATAAACTTTATTGAGAACCAACAAACTACAATCTCAGTCACTGAAGCAATCGCAATTTGTCATAACATCGGAAAGAGTCAATAAGAGCTTTTCAGCAAGTCCACATACTCAACTATCATTTAGTCTTCCACAATTGCTAACGTGTGATGGCCTGACTTATTAGGGATGATAGACTACTCATATCAATAAGGAATTCCTTCTTTTCCGGGAGCCCATTCGGACAGAACTCCAAAGTTAAGCGTGCTCAGCTTGGAGTAGTGTCAGGATGGGTGACCGACCGGGAAGTTGCTCCCGGGTGCGCATGACTGAGGACAAAGTGCGTAGAAAAGACTAGTATTGATCTGTGGGGCGAGTCTAGATCCCGCCAGGAGTAACGACCACCGGCGGGTGTGTCCGGGTCGTTACAAGTTGGTAATCAGAGCCTTCCCCGACTTAGGAGCCCCCTGCTTGATCGAATCGCTGGCGTTGTTGAATCTAGAAAAATGTTTTGAGTCATTTTGGATTATATATATCGGAGAGTAGGATTCTTTTTACCCCTCAGTCCCTTCGTCGCTCTGGTGAGGCCTCCTGACGTAGAGTTTTGACTCTTCTCTTCTCAAATTTCACTAAACAAATTTAGGATCACGCGGGTATCTTGGAATTGTTTCGATGGTTTTGTGATGAGAACATTGTTCTTGGTGCCTCCTGACATTTAGGGGTTGTGGCAGTGTCCCGGGGAGTTGAGCTCCGAGGTGTTGTCGTCACAATTTTATCGTTGCAGTTCTGGAATACCAGAGTTTCGCCGACATCGAAAATCTCTTTTATGCAGTTGTTGGTGAGATAACCTCGACGCCACCCAGTACTAGGGCGGGAGTTCGGGAGTATTGCCATAACTCGTATAACAGATGCTTTTCAAAGATTGAGGTAAATGATTTCCGAAGGTTTCTTGGTTGTGTTGAAGGATGGATACAGTTGGATGTAGGATTTGCTAGTTTTGGGTGAGATATTATGCTTCCCCTGTATCCCCAACACCTGATTGCATAACTGGAAAGTTTCGGGAGTTTATAAGTGGGAATTCAAGTAGATTGTAGGATATCTTTCCGACAGATGTATGATATGAAATTGGGGTTCGACGTCTAGTGGTCCGCCTATCCACGATTGGTTTTATAGTGGTCTCGTTGTGTCTTAAAGAGTCCTTGGCTATGCTGACTCGGGGATGCTCCGTATGTCATGTGCACTGCCTTGTACATGATGGTGCTGTACGATCGAGCCCGTGTGGGCCCCACCATGAAAACTTCGGACGAAATCTCTATCATATGTTTGTTCTGGCTTATTTTGCAAGCCAACCCTTTGTTTTGTTTTTCAGTTGTGGTATTCGAGTTGCTTCAATGTCAAGTGTTGATTCCATACCTTTCCTAAACGGTGTTCTCATATTTCTATGTGAATACTAATCCTTCTTGATCATCGACATGGTCATGTCAATCCTTCCCAACCGGCGTATTTCTCTTCAAGTGGATCCGTTCATTTTCAACACCCGTAAGACCAACTCTAAGTATTCTCAACGGTGTTTGTTTTCATCCGTCTCCAAGTGCCTTTGTTTTCCCGCCCTCCCACCCTTGTTTCGTCAAGGACTCAGATTTCTTAATCAAGTATCCATTTTATTGATGTGAAGTCTCTCCATTCTTTTCAATCAATGTTCTTACCCGGTGTTTCTCATGAAGATGCTCTACAAGTTCATTATTCTTTGTTCTCTTTCTTCTCCGGTGGATTTAATTCAAGCTTTGTTCATCATACCTTTTTTCCTCATTTCAAATACCTTCTAATGCCGGTGCTTCTCATAATCATTAAATTTTCACTATTCATATGTTCTGGAGTGCTCAAGATATCTCGAAGACTCATGTTTCCACTCTGCATTCGTTCAAGATCTTTCGAGGATGTTCTCTCATTCAAGCCTTTTAATTCAATCGGTGCAATCTATCTTCCAAGCGACCTTTTCAACGGTGTTTCTCTAGTGTGGGCCCTAACCCACAGGTCTTTTCCCAGAATCTTACCTGACTCTTCTAATTTTACCAGAGCTATTTTCAAAAATTTCAAAGTTTGACGTAAGAATGAATTATCATCAGTCAAATGCCTTCTCCTAGATCTTTCACAATTCTTTCATCATTGGTTCAACCTTTCTAATTTTCGTACCGGAGTGTCTCAATGATTCTTGGTGGTGCTTCTCGTCGTCATTCTCAACACTTGAAGACCGAAGAAGAGTTTTCCTCTAAATCTTATCCGTTCTATCAAAGATTCGTGATTCTAGCTTGTTGCCATCCTCTCATAGTTATTTTCAATTGTGAGATATTCTTTTCACCCATCCGGAGTAATTCAGAGTATTTTTAGTTTGATTCTCCGGAGCCCATCATCTCATAATTATTCATTCCCAGCTTTCAGTTATCGTTCACCTAATCTTACCGGTGCATTGATCAAATATCCTCTAATCAGTTCTTGATCTCTTCGTTCTCATGTATCTAAATCCCCTCAAGTATTTTCATTCGTTTTGTAATTCGTCCCGGTGTTTCTTTATCTTTTCTTCAATTGTTTTCAATCCTTATGGTGGTTCGTTCAAGAATTCTCTTCCTTCTTTATCATATCAATTCATTCGTTGTTTCGATTCTACCGGTGGTTCGTTGAAGACCAACCCAAGTTTATGTTATATCTCTCTTAATCTTTTCTATGAGAATAAGTAATATGCCAAATCCATTGGTTGTCATCAATTTAATTGGTGAAGGATAAGCATAATGTAATTCTTATTCTTGTTTCGTCGAGTTTATTCAATTCCTTTTTACGGAGTGGTTCATCATATCACATTCTCAGTTTGAGATGCTTTATCTTTTCTTTTCCCGGAGTTCCAAGCTCTCATCATCACTGAGATCAATCTAAATCATTACAAGGTTTCACTTTATGTTTTCAACTTCTCTTTCTTTTTGTTATCCTTTTTGTTACCGGAGTTCTTCATCAAGGTTCTACATGATGGTTCATCAAGGATTTAATTTCCTTCTCGAAGTGTTCATCAAGATTCTTTTCAGAGGAGCTCAAGCATTCTTCATCTTGCATAACGAAGTCCAATTTGTCCTATCTTATCTTTGAGGTGGTGTTATGTCATTTGTGATAATTTCCCGTCATACTCCGTGATTCACAAGTTATCAAGAATGAGATATTTTAAATCCATCAATCTCGTCATTTGAGTTATCTTGGGTAATATTTTCACCTAAAGCTTTCCCTAAGGATTGTTGCTATTATGGTGCTTATAAATGACTCAAGTTCTATTATCCTCCCAGTGAAATAGTTTCTCGTCTCCTTGTGGATATCAATCCAATCTATCGTTTCCGTCAGTGGCAGAATTTCATCCCAGTTTTGAGATGTTTTCCATAAGCCCACAACAAGCTTACTCTTTTCGTTTTTGGTTTTCCAACAACTCCGTTCGACCCTTCTCCTAAAGATGCCTTTTCAAGCTCTTTTGTGGCAGAAGTTGGCATTTTCTTCTCCATTCTCCTATTTCAGTTATCTATCATCTATTCTTTTGCTCCGGAGGCATTGTGATGTTGCTCTTTTCAACCCATCATCTCGTTTTGTCAAAGGTCATGTTCTTTTCATGCCTATCCATTTAACCGGAGTGTTGTGCCCTTTTGCTCAAGTTCTTTTCTCCTTATCAAGCCTTGCATCTCTTTTCAACCGGAGTGCTGTCTGAGATCTTTCTTACCCCTTGTTCCATTCATTCAATAGTTTTGGAGGCAGTATGTTGTGATTTCATCAAGTATCTTCTCATCTTACCAAGTTCTTATTCAATTCCTTTTCTTTTCAATCGGAGTGCTACCCGAAGTTGTTCTTCCTTGTTCCTCTTTTCTAACGGAGTGTTTTAACTTCGTTCATCTCTGTTATATTCTTTTCTCGAAATGGCTTAACCTTTTCAAGGTTCTTTGGTTTCACTCATTAGTCAAAGAAGCAACTTAGTTCTACCTCTTCTCTTTCTCTTTTGTTTTCCCTCCGGTGCCATTCTAGATCTTGGTACGAGATCCTCTCATAGTGGTGGAGTGTTGTAACGCCCCGAGAACGATGTGCCAGGTGTCTTCCAGTTATTCGCTGTTGTTTCCTTGTCATTGCTTGCGTGTCATGCTTTTCATATCATGTCATCATGTGCATTTCATTTGCATATGTGTTTGACTCATGCATCCGAGCATTTTCCCCGTTGTCCGTTTTGGAATCCGGCGCTCCTATGTCATCCGGTGTCCCTTTCTACCTCTTTTCGTGTGTGGGTGTTAAACGTTTTCGGATTGGATCGAGACTTGTCATGTGGCCTTGGGTTACTACCGGTAGACCGCCTATCAAGTTTCGTGCCATTTGGACTTCATTTGATACTCCAACGGTTAACCGAGGGACCGAAAAGGCCTCGTGTGTGTTGCAGCCCAACACCCCTCCAAAGTGGCCCAAAACCCAACTAAACCCCCTCCATCATCTAGGCCGTTTGATGACGATCGCGTGGCCGAAAACCGCACCTCATTTGGACTGTCCTAGCTCCCTCTACCTCTATAAATAGGTCTCTCCCCGAATTTTTCGCAGATGAACCCTAACCCCGCTCCTCTTGCGCCGCCGGACATGTCCGCCCGCCGGCGGACGAGTCCACCCAGCCGGCCACGTCGCCGAACCAATCAGCGCTTTCCACGTCAGCCCCGCCGCTGCCGGCCAATCCCGCAGCGCCACCTGGATTCCTCTCTCTCCTCCAGCCGCCGCGGCCCGCGGAGCCCGTCGCGGGCCCGCGAAGGCCCGGATCCCTGCCATCGCGCCCGTTCTAGGGTTTCGCTCGAGGGGAGGAGCCCCTCGACCATGCAGCCTTCTGCCGTCCTCGCCGGGGCCCGTTGCGCCGTCGTCGGTGACCTCTCAGGAAAGATCTCCGCTGCCTGACCTTCTTCCTTCCCCCACTCTCTCTCTCTCATGCCCTCTCTCTCCCTCGCAGGTCAACCACGGCCGTGGGTTCCTACAGCCTCGAACTCCATCCCTCGCTCGCGGACGGGATCCGCCGGATCCAAGCCGCTGCGGTCCGTTCCCGCCGTCCGCCAGAGTCCACCGCTGGAGCACCGCCCCACCTCGCCGGAGATGCGCCGCTGGCTCCCTGCTTTCCCTCGATCCCCTCTGGATCGAGGAGGACGACGACATGCGCCATCTCCTGTGGGCCCCGCGTACGGCCCAGTTAGAGCCAGCCCGATCTGCTTCCTCCCCCTCGTCCTGGCCCAAGGCCCATGGTGAGCTACGCCTCTAAATCCCGCCCGAGCGTCTTATAGCTATCCTCCGCGCATCCGATTCCGGTGATCTTTATATCGATTTCGACCGAAATCAACTCCTCTTTCCAGTGGCACTCTTGGATTTCCAAGTTGAGGCCAGTTTCAATCTTTCCTTTCCAAATCATGCATATGCATCACATATCGCATCCCGCATATCCTGCCATGTTTTGCATCATGTTGCTAGAGCATTGCACGTGGTTGATTGTGTTCTCCTTTGCTTGTGTTCTTGCTTTGGGTAGAGCCGAGAGACGAGTTCGTGATCGAGGAGCATGTTGAGTACGTTTACGAGGTTCAAGCTTTCGTCCTCTCGGAGAACTTTGCAGGCAAGATGACCATACCCTCGAAATCACTTCTATCTTTGCTTGCTAGTTGCTCGCTCTTTTGCTATGCCTATGCTGCAATACCTACCACTTGCTTATCATGCCTCCCATATTGTTAAGCCAAGCCTCTAACCCACCTTGTCCTAGCAAACTGTTGTTTGGCTATGTTACCGCTTTGCTCAGTCCCTCTTATAGCGTTGTTAGTTGTAGGTGAAGATTGGAGCTTGTTCCATATTTGGAACATGGTTATTTTGTTGGGATATCACAATATCTCTTATTTATATTAATGCATATATATACTTGGTAAAGGGTGGAAGGCTCGGCCTTATGCCTGGTGTTTTGTTCCACTCTTGCCGCCCTAGTTTCCGTCATATCGGTGTTATGTTCCCGGATTTTGCGTTCCTTACACGGTTGGGTTATAATGGGAACCCCTTGATAGTTCGCCTTGAATAAAACTCCTCCAGCAAGGCCCAACATTGGTTTTACCATTTGCCACCTAGCCTTTTCTTTCCCTTAGGTAGGCCTGCCCAAGGGTCATCTTTATTTAACCCCCCCGGGCCAGTGCTCCTCTAAGTGTTGGTCCGAAATGGGTAGCCTGCGGGGCCACCTCGGGGCAACTTGAGGGCTGGTTTTACTCGTAGCTTGACCTATCCGGTATGCCCTGAGAACGAGATATGTGCAGCTCCTATCGGGATTTTTCGGCACATTTGGGTGGCTTTGCTGGACTTGTTTTACCATTGTCGAGGATGTCTTGTAACCGGGATGCCAAGTCTGATCGGATTGTCTTGGGAGAAGGAATATCCTTCGTTGACCGTGAGAGCTTGTGATGGGCTAAGTTGGGACCCCCTGCAAGGATTGATCTTTCGAAAGCCGTGCCCGCGGTTATGGGCAGATGGGAATTTGTTAATGTTCGGTTGTAGAAAACCTGAAACTTAACTTATGTAAAATGCATCAACCGTGTGTGTAGCCATGATGGTCTCTTTCCGGTGGAGTCCGGGAAGTGAACACAGTGTTGGAGTTATGTTTGAATGTAGGTTGTTCTAGGATCACTTCTTGATCATAGTTTCTCGACCATGCTTTGCCTTTCTCTTCTCGCTCTCATTTGCGTAAGTTAGCCACCATACATGCTAGTGCTTGCTGCAGCTCCACCTCATACCTTTGACCCTACCTATAAGCTTAAATAGTCTTGATCGCGAGGGTGTGAGATTGTTGAGTCCCCGTGACTCACATATTACTTCCAAAACCAGTTTGCAGGTGTCAATGATACCGTGCAGGTGACGCAACCGAGCTCAAGGAGGAGCTCGATGAAGACCGTGTTCGTTATGTTGTTCTGTTTTCCAGTTGATCGGTAGTGGAGCCCAGTTGGGGCGATTGGGGATCTGTAGCATTAGGGGTAGTCTTCTTTTACTTTGGTTCCGTAGTCGGACCTGGATTGTATCTGGATGATGTATTGTTTTATTCATGTATTATGTGAAGTGGCGATTGTAAGCCAACTATGTACCCTTTTCCTTATTCATTACATGGGTTGTGTGAAGATTACCTCTCTTGCGACATTGCCTTCAATGCGGTTATGCCTCTAAGTCGTGCTTCGACACGTGGGAGATATAGCCGCTTCGAGGGTGTTACATAACGCTCACACGATATGTATGGTTATGAAGTTCTAGCCGGACATAGAGAAAGATAGGGGCTTTTAGTTTGCCTCCCAACTTTTTACCTCAAGGGTAATGTCAACAATAATAGTTCATGAAAACTCACATCCAATTAGCTATATGTACCTGGATCTTTCCAACACATTGTGCTTGACAAAGGATAAAATGTGAAAAGGAAAGGTGAAGATCACCATGACTCTTATATATGGTAGAAGATAAAAGTAAAAGATAGGCCCTTCACAGAGGGAAGCAGAGGTTGTCATGTGCTTTTGTGGTTGGATGCACAAAATCTTAATGCAAAAGAACGTCACTTTATATTGCCACTTGTGATATGGAACTTTATTATGCAGTCCGTCGCTTTTATTTCTTCCACATCACGAGATCGTCTAAAGCTTATTTTCTCCGCATTAATAAGTCATACATATTTAGAGAGCAATTTTTATTTCATGCACTGATGACAACTTACTTGAAGGATATTACTCAATCCATAGGTAGGTATGGTAGACTCTCATGGTAAAACTGGGTTTAAGGATATTTGGAAGCACAAGTAGTATTTCTACTTCGTGCAAAGAACTTGGCTAGCATGAGAGGGAAAGGCAAGCTCAACATGTTGGATGATCCATGCCAATATAATTTATCTCAGATGTAAGAAAACATAACCCATTACGTTGTCTTCCTTGTCCAACGTCAACTCTTTAGCATGTCATATTTTAATGAGCGCTCACAATCGTAAAAGATGTCCAAGATAGTATATTTATATGTGAAAACCTCTCTTTCTTTATTACTTCCTATTAATTGCAACGATGATCAAAACTATGTTTGTCAACTTTCAACAACTTTTATTCATCATACTCTTATATGTGAAGTCATTACTCTCCATAAGATCCACTTTATTTCTTTTTATTCTTTCTCTTTTATTTTATTCCCTCAAGATCGTAGCAAGATAATCAAGCCCTTGACTCAACACTAATTTTTATTATATATAGCTCACGGACTCAATTACATAGAAGGATCATAAAGCAAAACTCACAACTAGATCATACTAAAACTTTATTATACTAGATCAAGATATTATCAAAAGGATCGAACTAAGAAAAATGGTAAAGATAAAAGTTGTGATGGTGATACGATACTGGGGTGATACGTCTCCAACGTATCTAAATTTTTGATTGTTCCATGCTATATTACATTCTGTTTTGGACATTATTGGGCTTTATTATACACGTTTATATTATTTTTGGGAATAACCTATTAACCGGAGGCCCAGCCCAGAATTGCTGTTTTTTGCCCATTTCATAGTTTCGCAGAAAAAGAATATCAAATGGAGTCCAAACGGAATGAAACCTTCGGGAACGTGATTTTTGGAACGAACATGATCCAGAGGACTTGGACCCTACGTCAAGAAAGCTACCAGGAAGGCAAGAGGTAGGGGGGCATGCCTACCCCCCTAGGCGCGCCCTCCACCCTCGTGGGGCCCACGTTGCTCCACCAACGTACTTCTTCCTCATATATATACCTACGTACCCCCAAACTACCAAATACGGAGCCAAAAACCTAATTACACCGCCGCAACCTTCTGTACCTGTGAGATCCCATCTTGGGGCCTTTTCTGGAGCTCCGCCGGAGGGGGCATCGATCACGGAGGGCTTCTACATCAACAACATAGCCTCTCCGATGATGTGTGAGTAGTTTACAAAGTTCTTTGGATCTCAATACAAAGTTCTCCACGATTCTCATGGAGATCTATTCGATGTAATCTTCTTTTGTGGTGTGTTTGTTGAGACCGATGAATTCTGGGTTTATGATCAAGTTTATCTATGAACACTATTTGAATCTTCTCTGAATTCTTTTATGTATGATTGGTTATCTTTGCAAGTCTCTTCGAATTATCAGTTTGGTTTGGCCTACTAGATTGATCTTTCTTGCAATGGGAAAAGTGCTTAGCTTTGGGTTCAATCTTGCGGTGTCCTTTCCCAGTGACAGTAGGGGCAGAAAGGCACGTATTGTATTGTTGCCATCGAGGATAACAAGATGGGGTTTATATCATATTGGATGAGTTTATCCCTCTACATCATGTCATCTTACTTAAAGCGTTACTCTGTTCTTTTGAACTTAATACTCTAGATGCATGCTGGATGGCGGTCGATGTGTGGAGTAATAGTAGTAGATGGAGGCAGGAGTCGGTCTACTTGCCTCGGACGTGATGCCTATATACATGATCATACCTAGATATTCTCATAACTATGCTCAATTCTGTCAATTGCTCAACCGTAATTTGTTTACCCACCGTAATACTTATGCTCTCGAGAGAAGCCACTAGTGAAACCTATGGCCCCCGGGTCTATTTTCCATCATATTAATCTCCCGTTAACAAGCTATTTGTGGTGCCGTTTTTATTTCGCTTTATTTACTTTGCATATTTATCATAAAAATACCAAAAATATTATCCGATCATATCTATCAGATCTCACTTTCGTAACTGACCTTGAAGGGATTGACAACCCCTTTATTGCGTTGGTTGCGAGGATTTTATTTGTTTGTGTAGGTGCGAGGGACTCGTGCGTGGCCTCCTACTGGATTGATACTTTGGTTCTCAAAAACTAAGGGAAATACTTACGCTACTTTGCTGCATCACCCTTTCCTCTTCAAGGGAAAACCAACGCAGTGCTCAAGAGGTAGCAAGAAGGATTTCTGGCGCCGTTGCCAGGGAGTCTACGCAAAAGTCAACATACCAAGTACCCATCACAAACCCTTATCTCCCGCATTACATTATTTGCCATTTTCCTCTTGTTTTCCTCTCCCCCACTTCACCCTTGCTGTTTTATTCGCCCTGTCTTTTCCGTTTGCCTCTTTTTCGCGTGCTTCTTGTTTGCTCATGTGTTGGATCGCTTGCTTGTCACGATGGCTCAAGATAATACCAAATTGTGTGACTTTACTAATACCAGCAACAATGATTTTCTTAGCACTCTGATTGCTCCTCTTACCGATACTGAATCTTGTGAAATTAATGCTGCTTTGTTGAATCTTGTCATGAAAGATCAATTTGCCGGCCTTCCTAGTGAAGATGCCGCTACCCGTCTTAATAGCTTCGTTGATTTGTGTGATATGCAAAATAAGAAAGATGTGGACAATGATATTGTTAAATTGAGGCTATTTCCTTTTTCACTTAGAGATCGTGCTAAAGCTTGGTTTTCGTCTTTTCCGAAAAATAGTATTGATTCTTGGAATAAGTGCAAAGATGCTTTTATCTCTAAGTATTTTCCTCCCGCTAAGATCATCTCTCTTGGAAATGATATCATGAATTTAAGCAACTTGATCATGAACATGTTGCACAAGCTTGGGAGAGGATGAAATTAATGATACGTAATTGCCCTACACATGGTTTGAATTTGTGGATGATTATACAAAAATATTATGCCGGATTGAATTTTGCTTCTAGAAATCTTTTAGATTCGACCGCGGGAGGCACTTTTATGGAAATCACTTTAGGAGAAGCTACTAAACTCCTAGATAATATTATGGTTAATTATTCTCAATGGCACACTGAAATATCTACTAATAAGAAAGTGCATGCGATAGAACAAATTATTGTTTTGAGTGGAAAGATGGATGAACTCATGAAATTATTTGCTAATAAAAGTGTTTCTTCTGATCCTAATGATATGCCTTTGTCTACTTTGATTGAGAATAATAATGAATCTATGGATGTGAATTTTGTTAGTAGGAATAATTTTGGTAACAACGTGTATATAGGAAACTTTAATCCTAGGCCGTATCCTAGTAATTCCTCTAATAATTATGGTAATTCCTACAACAATTCTTATGGGAATTTTAATAAGATGCCCTCTGAATTAGAGACTAGTGTTAAGGAGTTTATGAATTCGCAAAAGAATTTCACTGCTTTGCTTGAAGAAAAAATGCTTAAAGTTGATGAATTGGCTAGGAACGTTGCTAGAGTTTCTCTTGATGTTGATTCTTTGAAACTTAGATCTACTCCACCTAAGCATGATATCAATGAGTCTCTCAAATCCATGAGAATTTCCATTGATGAGTGCAAAGAAAGAACCGCTAGGATGCGTGCTAAGAAAGATTGCTTTATAAAAGTGTGTTCTTCTAGTTTTCATGATAATAAAGATGAAGATCTAAAAGTTATTGATGTGTCCCCTATTAAATCTTTATTTTGCAATATGAATCTTGATAATAATGGGACTGAATATGATCCACCTTTACCTAGAAGGCGTTCCAAAAATTCAGAGTTTTTATATCTTGATGCAAAAATTGGTAAAAGTGGGATTGAAGAGATCAAAACCCTAGATATTAATAAACCCACTATCTTGGATTTCAAGGATTTTAATTATGATAATTTCTCTTTGATAGATTGTATTTCCTTGTTGCAATCCGTGCTAAATTCTCCACATGCTTATAGTCAAAATAAAGCCTTTACCAAACATATCATTGATGCTTTGATGCAATCTTATGAAGAAAAACTTGAGTGGGAAGTTGCTATCCCTAGAAAACTTTATGATGAGTGGGAACCTACTATTAAAATTAAAATTAAAGATCATGAATGCTACGCTTTGTGTGATTTGGGTGCTAGTGTTTCCACGATTCCAAAGACTTTGTGTGATTTGCTAGGTTTCTGTGATTTTGATGATTGCTCTTTAAACTTGCACCTTGCGGATTCCACCATTAAGAAACCTATGGGAAGAATTAATGATGTTCTTATTGTTGCAAATAGGAATTATGTGCCCATAGATTTTATTGTTCTTGATATAGATTGCAATCCTTCATGTCCTATTATTCTTGGTAGACCTTTCCTTAGAACGATTGGAGCAATTATTGATATGAAGGAAGGGAATATTAGATTCCAATTTCCGTTAAGGAAAGGCATGGAACACTTCCCTAGAAATAAAATAAAATTACCTTATGAATCTATTATGAGAGCCACTTATGGATTGCCTACCAAAGATGGCAATACTTAGATCTATCTTCACTTTTATGCCTAGCTAGGGGCGTTAAACGATAGCGCTTGTTGGGAGGCAAACCAATTTTATTTTTATTCCTTGATTTTTGATCCTGTTTAGTAATAAATAATTTATCTAGCCTCTGTTTTGGTTGTGTTTTTTGTGTTTAATTAGTGTTTGTGCCAAGTAGAACCGTTGGGAAGACTTGGGGAAAGTCTTTTTGATCTTGCTGTAAAAGACAGAAACTTTAGTGCTCACGAGAATTGCTGCCATTTTTATTTGGAAAGTGATATTTAGTTAATTATTTTTTCAGATGATTAATAGCTACATTAGTCACGTCCATAAATTTATTTTAGAATTTTTGGGGTTCCATAAGTTTACGTTAGCTACAGATTACTACAGACTGTTCTGTTTTTGACAGATTCTGTTATTCGTGTGTTGTTTGCTTATTTTGATGAATCTATGGCTAGTAAAATAGTTTATAAACCATATAGAAGTTGGAATACAGTAGGTTTAACACCAATATAAATAAATAATGAGTTTATTACAGTACCTTGAAGTGCTGTTTTGTTTTCTTTCGCTAACGGAGCTCATGAGATTTTCTATTTTGAGTTTTGTGTTGTGAAGTTTTCAAGTTTTGGGTTAAGTTTGGATGGATTATGGAACAAGGAATGGAAATAGCCTAAGATTGGGGATGCCCATGGCACCCCAAGGTAAAATTCAAGGACACCCAAAAGCCTAAGCTTGGGGATGCCCCAGAAGGCATCCCCTCTTCGGTCTTCGTCTATCGGTAACTTTACTTGAAGCTATATTTTTATTCACCACATGATATGTGTTTTGCTTGGAGCATCTTGTATTATTTGAGTCTTTGCTTTTTAGTTTGCCACAATCATCCTTTCTGTACACACCTTTTGAGAGAGACTCACATGATTTGAAAATTATTAGAATACTCTATGTGCTTCACTTGTATCTTTTGAGTTATATAGTTTTTGCTCTAGTGCTTCACTTATATATTTTAGAGCACGGTGGTGGATTTGTTTATAGAAATAATTGATCTCTCCTGATTCACTTAGATTATTTTGAGAGTCCTACAAAACAGCGTGGTAATTTCCTTTAATTATGATAGGCATTCAAGATTAGTAAAAAAATCTTATGAGTGTGTTGAATACTATGAGAAGTTTGATACTTGATAATTGTTTCGAGATATGGAGATGACGATATTAGAGTCATGCTAGTTGAGTAGTTGTGAATTTGAGAAATACTTGTGTTGAAGTTTGTGATTCCCGTAGCATGCACGTATGGTGAACCGTTATGTGATCAAATCGGAGCATGATTTATTTATTGATTGTCTTCCTTATGAGTGGCGGTCGGGGACGAGCGATGGTCTTTTCCTACCAATCTATCCCCCTAGGAGCATGCGCGTAATACTTTGCTTTGATAACTAATAGATTTTTGCAATAAGTATGTGAGTTCTTTATGAGTAATGTTGAGTCCATGGATTATACGCACTCTCACCCTTCCACCATTGCTAGCCTCTCTAGTATCGCGCAACTTTCGCCGGTACCATAAACCCACCAAAATACCTTCCTCAAAACAGCCACCATACCTACCTATTATGGCATTTCCATAGCCATTCCGAGATATATTTCCATGCAACTTTCCACCGTTCCGTTATTATGACACGCTTCATCATTGTCATATTGCTTGCATGATCATGTAGTTGACATCGTATTTGTGGCAAAGCCACCATTCATAATTCTTTCATACATGTCACTCATGCATCATTGCACATCCTGGTAAACCGCCGGAGGCATCCACATAGAGTCATATTTTGTTCTAAGTATTGAGTTGTAATTCTTGAGTTGTAAGTAAATAAAGTGTGACGATCATCATTATTAGAGCATTGTCCCAGTGAGGAAAGGATGATGGAGACTATGATTCCCCCACAAGTCGGGATGAGAATCCGGACAAAAAATAAAAAAAGAAAAAAAAGAGGCCAAAAAAAGAGAAAGAAGGCCCAAATAAAAAAATGAGAGAAAACGAGAGAAGGGACAATGCTACTATCCTTTTTCCACACTTGTGCTTTAAAGTAGCACCATGTTCTTCATATAGAGAGTCTCCTATGATATCACTTTCATATACTAGTGGGAATTTTTTTCATTATAGAACTTGGCTTGTATATTCCAATGATGGGCTTCCTCAAAATGCCCTAGGTCTTTGTGATCAAGCGAGTTGGATGCACACCCACTTAGTTCCTTTTGTTGAGCTTTCATACACTTATAGCTCTAGTGCATCCGTTGCATGGCAATCCCTACTCACTCACATTGATATCTATTAATGGGCATCTCCGTAGCCCGTTGATATGCCTAGTTGATGTGAGACTATCTTCTCCTTTTTGTCTTCTCCACAACCACCATTCTATTCCACATATAGTGCTATGTCCATGGCTCATGCTCATGTATTGCGTGAAGATTGAAAAAGTTTCAGAACACCAAAAGTATGAAACAATTGCTTGGCTTGTCATCGGGGTTGTGCATGATTTAAATACTTTGTGTGGTGAAGATAGAGCATAGCCAGACTATATGATTTTGTAGGGATAACTTTCTTTGGCCATGTTATTTTGAGAAGACATAATTGCTTAGTTAGTATGCTTGAAGTATTATTATTTCTATGTCAATATTAAACTTTTGTCTTGAATCTTTCGGATCTGAATATTCATACCACAATTAAGAGAATTACATTGAAATTATGCCAAGTAGCATTCCACATCAAAAATTCTGTTTTTATCATTTACCTACTCGAGGACGAGCAGGAATTAAGCGTGGGGATGCTTGATACGTCTCCAATGTATCTATAATTTTTTATTGTTTCATGCTATATTATATTCTATTCTGGACATTATTGGGCTTTATTATACACTTTTATATTATTTTTGGGACTAACCTATTAACCGGAGGCCCAGCCAAGAATTTTTGTTTTTTGCCTATTTCAGAGTTTCGTAGAAAAAGAATATCAAACGGAGTCCAAACCGAATGAAACCTTCGGGAACGTGATTTTTGGAACGAACATGATCCAGAGGACTTGGACCCTACGTCAAGCTACTAGGAAGGCACGAGGTAGGGGGCGTGCCTACCCCCCCCCCCAAGCGCCCTCCACCCTCGTGGGGCCCATGTTGCTCCACCGATGTACTTCTTCCTCCTATATATACCTACGTATCCCCAAACTACCAGATACGAAGCCAAAAACCAAATTCCACCGCCGCAACCTTTTGTACCCGTGAGATCCCATCTTGGGGCCTTTTTCGGAGCTCCGTCGGAGGGGCCATCGATCACGGAGGGCTTCTACATGAACACCATAGCCTCTCCGATGATGTGTGAGTAGTTTAGCTTAGACCTTCGGGTCCATAGTTATTAGCTAGATGGCTTCTTCTCTCTCTTTGGATCTCAATACAAAGTTCTCCATGATTCTCGTGGAGATCTATTCGATGTAATCTTCTTTTGCGGTGTGTTTGTTGAGATCGATGAATTGTGGGTTTATGATCAAGTTTATCTATGAAGAATATTTGAATCTTCTCTGAATTCTTTTATGTATGATTGGTTATCTTTGCAAGTCTCTTCGAATTATTAGTTTGGTTTGGCCTACTAGATTGATCTTTCTTGCAATGGGAGAAGTGCTTAGCTTTGGATTCAATCTTGCGGTGTCCTTTCCCAGTGACAGTAGGGGCAGGAAGGCACGTATTGTATTGTTACCATCGAGGATAACAAGATGGGGTTTATATCATATTGCATGAGTTTATGCCTCTACATCATGTCATCTTACTTGAAGTGTTACTTTGTTCTTTTGAACTTAATACTCTAGATGCATGCTGGATAGCGGTCGATATGTGGAGTAGTAGTAGTAGATGCAGGCAGGAGTCGGTCTACTTTTCTTGTACGCGATGCCTATATACATGATCATACCTAGATATTCTCATAACTATGCTTCTGTCAATTGCTCAACAGTAATTTGTTTGCCCACCGTAATACTTATGCTCTCGAGAGAAGCCACTAGTGAAACCTATGGCCCTCGGGTCTATTTTCCATCATATTAATCTCCCATTAACAAGCTATTTCTGGTGCCGTTTTTATTTTGCTTTATTTACTTTGCATCTTTATCATAAAAATACCAAAAATATTATCTTATCATATCTATCAGATCTCACTTTCGTAAGTGACCGTGAAGGGATTGACAACCCCTTTATTGCGTTGGTTGTGAGAATTTTATTTGTTTGTGTAGGTGCCAGGGAATCGTGCGTGGCCTCCTGATGACCCACAAATATAGGGGATTTATCGTAGTCATTTCGATAAGTAAGAGTGTCGAACCCAACGAGGAGCAGAAGGAAATGATAAGCGGTTTTCAGCAAGGTATTCTCTGCAAGTACTGAAATAAGTGGTAACAGATAGTTTTGTGGTAAGATAGATTGTAATGAGCAACAAGTAACAAAAGTAAATAAAGTGCAGCAAGGTGGCCCAATCCTTTTATAGCAAAGGACAAGCCAGAACAAACTCTTATAATAGGAAAAGCGCTCCCGAGGACACATGGGAATATCGTCAAGCTAGTTTTCAGCACGTTCATATGATTCGTGTTCGATACTTTGATAATTTGATATGTGGGTGGACCAGTGCTTGGGTGTTGTTCTTACTTGAACAAGCATCCCACTTATGATTAACCTCTATTGCAAGCATCCGCAACTACAACAAAAGTATTAAGGTAAACCTAACCATCATGAAACATATGGATCCAAATCATCCCCTAACGAAGCAACGCATAAAGTAGGGTTTAAGCTTCTGTCACTCTAGCAACCCATCATCTACTTATTACTTCCCAATGCCTTCCTCTAGGCCCAAATAATGGCGAAGTGTTATGTAGTCAACGTTCACATAACACCACTAGAGGTTAGACAACATACATCTTACCAAATATCAAACGAATACCAAATTCACATGACTACTCATAGCAAGACTTCTCCCTTGTCCTCAGGAACGAACGTAATTACTCACAAAGCATATTCATGTTTATAATAAGAGGGGTAATAATATGCATATAGGATCTGAACATATGATCTTCCACCAAATAAACCAATTAGCATCAACTACAAGGAGTAATCAACACTACTAGCAACCTACTAGCACCAATCTCGGACATTGAGACAAGAATTGGATACAAGAGATGAACTAGGGTTTGGAGATGAGATGGTGCTGGTGAAGATGTTGATGGAGATTGCCCTCTCCCGATGAGAGGAGTGTTGGTGATGACGATGGTGATGATTTCCGGCTCCGGGAGGGAAGTATCCCCAGCAGAACAGCTCTGCCGGAGCTCTAGATTGGATCCGCCAAGGTTCTGCCTCGTGGCGGCGGAGTCTCGTCCCGAAAAGTTCCTGCTTAATTTTTTCTCATCAAAAGACCTCATATAGGAGAAGATGGGCATCAGAGAGCCACTAGGGGGCCCACGAGGTAGGGGGCACGCCCTAGGGGGGGGCGCCCCCACCCTCGTGAGAAGGGTGTGGGCCCCCTGGCCTTCATCTTTGGCGAGGATTTTTCTTTATTTATTTTAAGACGTTCCGTGGAGTTTCAGGACTTTTGGAGTTGCGCAGAATAGGTCTCTAATATTTGCTCCTTTTCCAGCCCAGAATTCCAGCTGCCGGCATTCTCCCTCCTTATGTAAACCTTGTAAAATAAGACAGAATAGCCATAAGTATTGTGACATAAAGTGAAATAACATTCCATAATGCAATAAATATCGATATAAAAGCATGATGCAAAATGGACGTATCAACTCCCCCAAGCTTAGACCTCGCTTGTCCTCAAGCGAAAAGCCGATAACAATAAATATGTCCTCATGTTTAGAGGTAGAGGCGTCGATAAAAATAAAATACGGACATGAAGGCATCATGATTATTCTCATAACAGAAACATATATAGATTTTGTCATATGATTACTTATGTTCAAGTGATGATCTATTCACAATGCAAAAGTATAAATCATAAACCTTATTGGGCTCCAACAAATTATAATCTCGGTCATTGAAGCAACTGCAATTTATCATAACATCGGAAAGAGTCTATGTCAGAGCTAAAAAGCAAGCCCACATACTAAACTATCATTTAGTCCTCCATAATTGCTAACACTCACGCAATACTTGTGGTTACGGAGTTTTAATCGGACATAGAGAAAGATAGGGGCTTTATAGTTTTGCCCCACAACCTTTTACCTCAAGGGTAATGTCAACAATAATGGTTCATGCTCCCCTACATCCAATTAGATATATATATTATGTTCTTTCCAACATGCTGAGCTTGCCAAAGGATAAAATGAAAAAGAAAAGGTGAAGATCACCATGACTCTTGCATAAGGCATAAGATAATAATAAAGGATAGGCCCTTCGCACAGGGAAGCAGAGGTTGCCATGCACTTTTATGGTTGGACATATAAAATCTCAATGCGAAAGAACGTCACTTTATATTGCCACTTGTGATATGAACCTTTATTATGCAGTCCGTCGCTTTTATTACTTCCACATCACAAGATCATATAAATCTTATTTCTCCCACACCAATCAATCATACATATTTAGAGCAATTTTTATTGCTTTGCACCAATGACAACTTACTTGAAGGATCTTACTCAATCCATAGGTAGATATGGTGGACTCTCATGGCAAAACTGGTTTAGGGATTTTGGAAGCACAAGTAGTATTTCTACTTGGTGCTGAGAATTTGGCTAGCATGAGGGGGAAAGGCAAGCTCAACAAGTTAGAGGATCCATGACAACATACTTTATCTCAGATTTAAGAAAGACATAACTCATTGCGTTGTCTTCCTTGTCCAACATCAACTCTTTAGCATGTCATATTTTAATGAGTGCTCCCAATCATAAAAGATGTCAATGATAATATATCTATATGTGAAAACCTCTCTTTCCTTATTACTTCCTATTAATTGCAACCATGACCAAAGCTATGTCTGCCAATTCCCAACAACTTTTAATCATCATACTCTTTCTATGTGAAGTCATTACTCTCAATAAGGTCAATATGAACATTTTGTTTCTTTTTATTCTTTTTCTCTTTTCTTTTATTCACCCAAGATCATGGCAAAATAATCAAGCCCTTGACTCAACACTAATCTTTATTATATATAACTCACGGACTCGATTACATAGAGAGATCATAAAGCAAAACTCAAAACTAGATCATGCCATAAACTTTATTCTACTAGATCAAGATACTACTAATAGGATCGAACTAAGAAAAACGATATAAGATAGGAGTTGTGATTGTGATACGATACCGGGGCACCTCCCCCAAGCTTGGCAGTTGCCAAGGGGAGTGCCCATACCCATGTGATTATGTCTCCTTTGTTGGTGAAGAAGGTGGTGGTGATGTTGATGGTGCAGGCTTAGGCTTCTGCCTTAATTTGCGCTTGAGGACGGCATTTTGATCCGTCAGATCATCAATTTCCCACTCCAGGGTTAATATCTTTTTGCATAGGTCCTGCTTATTTTCCTGCAAGAGACGAAAAGGGATAAACTCGAACTTGGGTTTCTTTACTCTATCAGGGAGACTTGACTTTTTTACTCCACATGCATGTCCCCATGTTGAGGTAATGGTGCTTCATCTTCATCTGAGCTCGTCTCCTCCTTCCCCTTGGGTTCATAGTCCTCTTCTTCCTCCATAGTCCATCCGTCGTGTTCCACATCCCCATAGACCTTGGGATTTGCTAAGTAATCATCCACATAGCTTTCTCCTTCCGAATCCTAGGAAGACATGTTGATTTAATCTGCAATGGGACAACTCGAAACAAAAACAGAGGATAATTGCGTGATACGGGAGTCAAAACCTTTGGGAGAATATATAATGAATTTTTACCGACCAAAATACGTAACGTGTAAGAAAACGGAGTCCAGAGGGCACACGAGGTGCTCACGAGGTAGGGGCGCGCCCAGGGGGGTAGGGCGCGCCCACCACCCTCGTGTCCTTCCCGGACTGCTACTTATTTTTCTATTTTTCTAAATATTCCAAAACGGAGAAATATTGCCTTAAAAATTGTTTTGGAGTCAGTTTACTTACCGTACCACATACCTATTCCTTCTCGGAGTCTGAAACGCTCCGGAAAGTGTCCCTTATGTATTCCTCCGGGGTGGTTTCAATAATATTGGTTTCAACATTTATGGGATTACCTGAGATATAATGTTTAATTCTTTGACCATTTACCACCTTTGGATTTGTGCCCTCGAAGTTGTTGATCTTTATGGCACCGGAACGATAGACCTCTTCGATGACGTAGGGGCCTTCCCATTTAGAGAGAAGTTTTCCTGCAAAAAATCTTAAACGAGAGTTTTATAGCAATACATAATCACCTACATTAAACTCATGCTTTTGTATCCTTTTGTCATGCCATCTTTTAACTTTTTCTTTAAACAACTTGGCATTTTCATAAGCTTGGGTTCTCCATTCATCAAGTGAGCTAATATCAAATAACCTCTTCTCACCGGCAAGTTTAAAATCATAGTTGAGCTCTTTAATAGCCCAATATGCCTTGTGTTCTAGTTCGAGAGGTAAGTGACATGCTTTTCCATAGACCATTTTATACGGAGACATGCCCATAGGATTTTTGTATGCAGTTCTATAAGCCCACAATGCATCATCAAGTTTCTTAGACCAATTCTTTCTAGATCTATTAACAGTCTTTTGCAAAATTAATTTGGGCTCTCTATTGCTCAATTCTACTTGACCACTAGACTGTGGGTGATAAGGAGATGCAATTCTATGATTAACATCATATTTAGCAAGCATTTTATGGAAAGTGCCATGAATAAAGTGTGAACCACCATCAGTCATTAAATATCTAAGGACTCCAAACCTCGGGAAAATAACTTCTTTAAGCATTTTAATAGAGGTATTATGATCAACACTACTAGTTGGAATAGCTTCTACCCACTTAGTAATGTAATCAACAGCAACTAGAATATGTGTGTATCCATCAGAGGTAGGAAAAGGTCCCATATAATCAAAGCCCCAAACATCAAATGGCTTAATAACAAGTGAATAATTCATAGGCATTTCTTGACGTCTACTAATATTACCAATTCTTTGACATTCATCACAGGACAAGACAAACTTATGGGCATCCTTGAAGAGAGTAGGCCAATAAAAACCAGATTGCAATACCTTATGTGCAGTTCTATCTCCAGCGTGGTGTCCTCCATAAGACTCGGAATGACACTTGCGTAGGATATGTTCCTGTTCATGCTCAGGTACACAACGTCTAATAACACCATCTACTCCTTCTTTCTAAAGATGTGGGTCATCCCAAAAGTAATGTCTCAAGTCATAGAAAACCTTTTTCTTTTGCTGGTATGTGAAACTAGGTGGTATAAACTTAGCAACAATATAATTAGCATAATCAGCATACCATGGAGTACTACGAGAAGTACTTATAACATTTAATTGTTCATCAGGAAAGTCATCATTAATAGGTAGTGGGTCATCAAGAATATTTTCTAACCTAGATAAGTTGTCTGCAATGGGGTTCTCAGCTCCCTTTCTATCAACAACATTCAAATCAAATTCTTGTAGCAAGAGAACCCATCTAATAAGTCTAGGTTTAGCATCTTTCTTTTCCATAAGGTATTTAATAGCAGCATGATCAGTGTGAATAGTTACTTTAGAATCAACAATATAAGATCTGAACTTATCACAAGCAAATACAACTGCTAACAGCTCTTTTTCAGTAGTGGCATAATTTCTGTGAGCATTGTCTAGAGTCTTACTAGCATAATGAATAACATTTAATTTCTTATCAACTCCTTGCCCTAGAACAGCACCTACAGCATAATCACTAGCATCACACATAATTTCAAAGGGTAAATTCCAATCAGGTGGCTGAACAATAGGTGCAGAGACTAATGCTTTCTTAAGTATTTCAAATGCTTCTACACAATCATCATCAAAGACAAATGGTATATCTTTTTGCAATAAATTAGTCAGAGGCCGAGAAATTTTTGAGATGTCCTTAATGAACCTCCTGTAAAATCCGGCTTGACCAAGGAAAGTTCTTATACCTTTGATGTCCTTGGGACATGGCATCTTTTCAATAGCATCAACCTTGGCTTTATCAACTTCAATACCTCTTTCAGAAACTTTGTGCCCCAAGACAATACTTTCATTAACCATAAAGTGGCACTTTTCCCAATTCAAGACAAGATTAATTTCTTCACATCTCTGCAAAACTTAGTCAAGATTGCTCAAGCAATCATCAAAAGGGGAACCATAGATGGAAAAGTCATCCATGAAAACCTCACAAATCTTTTCACAAAAGTCAGAGAATATAGCCATCATGCATCTTTGAAAGGTAGCAGGTGCATTACATAGACCAAAAGGCATACGTCTATAAGCAAAAGTACCAAAAGGGCATGTAAAAGTAGTGTTTGATTGATCTCTAGCCGACACAGGTATTTGGGAGAAACCAGAATAACCATCTAGAAAGCAATAGTGTGTATGTTTGCATAATCTGTCTAGCATTTGATCAATAAAAGGTAATGGGTAATGATCTTTCTTAGTAGCCTTATTTAATTTGCAAAAATCAATTACCATGCTATAACCTGTCATAATTCTTTGTGGAATCAATTCATCTTTATCATTAGGAACAACAGTAATACCTCCCTTCTTGGGGACACAATGGACAGGACTTACCCACTCACTATCAGCAACGGGATAAATTATACCTGCCTCCAGAAGCTTGAGTATTTCTTTTCTTACCACTTCTTTCATTTTAGGATTCTGACGTCGTTGAGGATCACGAACTGGTTTGGCATCTGCTTCCAAATTTATTTTATGTTGACATAGAGTGGGACTAATTCCCTTAAGATCATCAAGAGTATATCCAATAACAACACGATGCTTCTTCAGAGTTCTCAATAATCTTTCTTCTTCATGCTCTGAAAGGTTAGCACTAATAATAACATGATATATCTTTTTTTCATCAAGATAAGCATATTTAAGATTATCAGGCAATGGTTTAAGCTCAAACACTGGATCACCCTTGGGTGGAGGAGGATCCTCTAGGATTTCAACAGGCAAATTGTGTTTTAGCATAGGTTCTTGTTTAAAGAATACTTCATCTATTTCTCTTCTTTCATTCATGAACATATCATTTTCATGGTCTAGCAAATAGTGTTCTAAAGGATCACTAGGAGGTACGGCAATAGAAGCAAGACCAATAATTTCATCCTTACTAGGTAATTCTTCCTCACGATGTAGTTTACTAAATTTAAGGAAATTAAACTCATGAACCATATCATCCAAGCCAACAGTAACAACATTCTTTGTGCAATCTATGGTAGCATTGACAGTATTTAAGAAGGGTCTACCAAATATAATGGGACAAAAGCTATCTTGTGGGGAACCAAGAACAAGAAAATCAGCAGGATATTTAGTTTTCCCACACAAGACTTCAACATCTCTAACAATTCCCATTGCTGAAAGAGTATCTCTATTGGCAAGTTTAATTATGACATCAATATCTTCTAATTCAGCAGGTGCAATTTCATTATTAATTTCTTCATATAAAGTATGCGGTATAACACTAGCACTAGCACCCATGTCACATAAGCCATGATAACAATGATCTCCTATTTTAACAGAAATAACAGGCACGCCTACCACATGTCTATGTTTATCTTTAGCACAAAGTTTAGCAATTCTAGCAGTTTCACCTTCGAACTGAATAACATGCCCATCAATATTATCATACAAGAGATCTTTAACAATAGCAATATTAGGTTCTACTTTAACTTGCTCAGGAGGTGTATAAGTTCTAATATTGCTTTTACGAACAACAGTTGAAGCTTTAGCATGATCCTTTATTCTAACAGGGAAAGGTGGTTTCTCAACATAAGAAGTAGGGACAATAGGATCATTATAAGTGACAGTCTTTTCTTCAACTTTAATAGGTGCAGCTACTTTTACTTCTATGGGAGGATGATATTTAAACCACTTCTCCTTATGGAGATCAACATAAGTAGCAAAAGATTCACAGAAAGAAGCTACTATCTCAGAGTCAAGTCCATATTTAGTGCTAAACTTACGGAAAATATCGGTATCCATAAAAGATTTAACACAATCAAACTTAGGTGTCATACCTGACTCGTTACCTTTGTCGAGGTCCCAATCTTCAGAGTTGCGTTTAATTCTATCCAATAAATTCCATCTGAATTGAATAGTCTTCATCATAAAAGAGCCAGCACAAGAAGTATCGAGCATGGTGCGATTGTTTTCGGAAAGCCGAGCATAAAAACTTTGCATAATTATTTCTCTCGGGAGCTCATGATTGGGGCATGAATATAACATTGATTTAAGCCTCCCCCAAGCTTGAGCGATGCTTTCTCCTTCGCGAGACCAGAAATTATATATATAATTGCGATCACGATGAACAAGATGCATAGGGTAATACTTTTGATGAAATTCCAGCTTCAATCTTTTATAGTCCCGTGATCTCATATCATCACATAGCCTATACCATATCAATGCGTCTCCCTTCGAAGATAAAGGGAAGACCTTCTTCTTAGCAACATCATCGGGTATACCTGCAAGCTTAAATAATCCACAAACTTCATCCACATATATTAAGTGCTCATCAGGATGCTTTGTTCCATCTCCTGTAAAAGGGTTAGCTATCAGTTTTTCCATCATACCCGAAGGAAATTCAAAAGGAGTTTCATTTTCAATAGGTTCAGTGGGTTGAGAAGCAACTCTTTGCTCTACTGGACGGGGTGAAGATACCCCGAACAACCCCTCAGAGAATTACTTTCCATGGTAACAAGTGACAGTAAATTTCAACACACTATATAAATTTTTCCTTGCCAAATTCCACCTACCAAAGGCGCTACACTCCCCCGCAACGGCAACGGCACCAGAAAAGAGTCGTGATGACCCACAAGTATAGGGGATCTATCATAGTCCTTTTGATAACTAAGAGTGTCGAACCCAACGAGGAGCAGAAGGAAATGATAAGCGGTTTTCAGCAAGGTATTCTCTGCAAGTACTGAAATAAGTGGTAACAGATAGTTTTGTGGTAAGATAGATTGTAACAAGCAACAAGTAACAAAAGTAAATAAAGTGCAGAAAGGTGGCCCAATCCTTTTGTAGCAAAGGACAAGCCGGAACAAACTCTTATAATAGGAAAAGCGCTCCCGAGGACACATGGGAATATCGCCAAGCTAGTTTTCATCATGTTCATATGATTCGCGTTCGATACTTTGATAATTTGATATGTGGGTGGACCGGTGCTGTTCTTACTTGAACAAGCATCCCACTTATGATTAACCTCTATTGCAAGCATCCGCAACTACAACAAAAGTATTAAGGTAAACCTAACCATAGCATGAAACATATGGATCCAAATCAGCCCCTTACGAAGCAACGCATAAACTAGGGTTTAAGCTTCTGTCACTCTAGCAACCCATCATCTACTTATTACTTCCCAATGCCTTCCTCTAGGGCCAAATAATCGTGAAGTGTTATGTAGTCGACGTTCACATAACACCACTAGAGGTTAGACAACATACATCTTATCAAAATATCAAACGAATACCAAATTCACATGACTACTCATAGCAAGACTTCTCCCTTGTCCTCAGGAACGAACGTAATTACTCACAAAGCATATTCATGTTCATAATCAGGGGGGTAATAATATGCATATAGGATCTGAACATATGATCTTCCACCAAATAAACCAATTAGCATTAACTACAAGGAGTAATCAACACTACTAGCAACCTACTAGCACCAATCCCGGACATTGAGACAAGAATTGGATACAAGAGATGAACTAGGGTTTGGAGATGAGATGGTGCTGGTGAAGATGTTGATGGATATTGCCCTCTCCCGATGAGAGGAGCGTTGGTGATGATGATGGTGATGATTTCCCCCTCCGGGAGGGAAGTATCCCCGGTAGAACAACTCTGCTCTAGATTGGATCCGCCAAGGTTCCGCCTCGTGGCGGCGGAGTCTCATCCTGAAAAGTTCCTGCTTATTTTTTTCTCATCGAAAGACCTCATATAGGAGAAGATGGGCATCGGAGAGCCACCAGGGGGCCCACGAGGTAGGGGGCGCCCCCCACCCTCGTAAGAAGGGTGTGGGCCCCCTGGCCTTCATCTTTGGCGAGGATTTTTCTTTATTTATTTTAAGAAGTTCCGTGGAGTTTCAGGACTTTTGGAGTTGCGCGGAATAGGTCTCTAATATTTGCTCCTTTTCCAGCCCAGAATTTCAGCTGCCGGCATTCTCCCTCCTTATGTAAACCTTGTAAAATAAGAGAGAATAGCCATAAGTATTGTGACATAAAGTGAAATAACAGTCCATAATGCAATAAATATCGATATAAAAGCATGATGCAAAATAGACGTATCATCTCCTACTGGATTGATACCTTGGTTCTCAAAAACTGAGGGAAATACTTACGCTACTTTGTTTCATCACCCTTTCCTCTTCAACAGAAAACCAACGCAGTTCTCAAGAGGTAGCACGGGGCACTCCCCCAAGCTTGGCGGTTGCCAAGGGGAGTGCCCATACCCGATGCCCAGTTCTTCTTTGTTGGTGAAGAAGGTGTTGGCGATGATGGATAGTCACACATCGAGCGTAGGAGATCCTCCAATTTACGGATTATGCCCTTGAGTGCAATGATATGCTCCTTCAACAAAATATTTTCACTTGTGAGGTACTTGTTTTGAATGCGAGCTAACTCAATCATCTTGAAAGCTTCAATCTCCGTTGGGGTAAAGAGATTGTGGTGAGGTTGAAGGATGTCTTCTTCTGCTACTGTCGGGACTAGATCCCCCATGGCCTTCTTGATCCCGTCATCCTTGTTCATCTCTCCGGGTTCTTCTCTCTTCAGCTCTATCTTCATTAGCCAAGCATCATTGCGCTCATTGTTGGAGGAGGAGGGAGACGACATGATGCCTGGCCTTGACAACCCTCGCAGAAAACAGCTCGAAACAAAAATAGAAGATATTTGCATGATTGATGTGTCTCCATCGTATCTACTTTTCCAAACACTTTTGCCCTTGTTTTGGACTCTAACTTGCATGATTTGAATGGAACTAACCCGGACTGACGCTGTTTTCAGCAGAATTTCCATGGTGTTATTTATGCGCAGAAACAAAAGTTCTCGGAATGACCTGAAACTTCACGGAATGTCTATTTGGAAATAATAAAAAATCCTTGCAAAAGATGAAGACCAGGGGGCCCACACCCTAGCCATGAGGGTGGGGGGCGCGCCCCCCTACCTCGTGGGCCCCCTGGAGCTCCTCCGACCTCAACTCCAACTCTATATATTTGCTTTCAGGGAGAAAAAAAATCAAAGAGAAGGATTCATCGCATTTTATGATATGGAGCCGCCACCAAGCCATAAAACCTCTCGGGAGGGCTGATCTGGAGTCCGTTCAGGGCTCCGGAGAGGGGAATCCGTCGCCATCGTCATCATCAACCTTCCTCCATCACCAATTTCATGATGCTCACCGCCGTGCGTGAGTAATTCCATCGTAGGCTTGCTGGACGGTGATGAGTTGGTTGAGATTTATCATGTAATCGAGTTAGTTTTGTTAGGGTTTGATCCCTAGTATCCACTACGTTCTGAGATTGATGTTGCTATGACTTTGCTATGCTTAATGCTTGTCACTAGGGCCCGAGTGCCATGATTTCAGATCTGAACCTACTATGTTTTCATCAATATATGAGAGTTCTTGATCCTATCTTGCAAGTCTATAGTCACCTACTATGTGTTATGATCCGGCAACCCCGAAGTGACAATAATCGGGACCACTCCCGGTGATGACCGTAGTTTGAGGAGTTCATGTATTCACTATGTGTTAATGCTTTCGTCTGGTACTCTATTAAAAGGAGGCCTTAATATCCCTTAGTTTCCGCTAGGACCCCGCTGCCACGGGAGGGTAGGACAAAAGATGCCATGCAAGTTCTTTTCCATAAGCACTTATGACTATATTCGGAATACATGCCTACATTACATTGATGAATTGGAGCTAGTTACGTGTCACCCTAGGTTATGACTGTTACATGATGAACCGCATCCAGCATAATTCTCTATCACCGATCCATTGCCTATGAGCTTTACATATATTGTTCTTTGCTTATTTACTTTTCCGTTGCTATTGCTATCATCACTACAAAGTACCAAAAACATTACTTTTGCTATCATTACCTTTTGCTACCGCTACCACTACTATCATATTACTTTGCTACTAAACACTTTGCTGCAGATATTAAGTTTCCAGGTGTGGTTGAATTGACAACTCAACTGCTAATACTTGAGAATATTCTTTGGCTCCCCTTGTGTTGAATCAATAAATTTGGGTTGAATACTCTACCCTCGAAAACTGTTGCGATCCCCTATACTTGTGGGTTATCAAGACTATTTTCTGGCGCCATTGCCGGGGAACATATATAGCTCTGTTCTTTGAGTCACTTGGGATATATATCTGCTTATCATTATGAAGAACTTGAGAGATCCAAAAACCAAGATTTATCCCTCAACTACAAGGGGAGGTAAAGAACTACCATCTAGCTCTGCACTTGATTCACCTTCTGTTTTGAGTAAGCTTGCGACACCTAAACTTGCTTCTGCTATTCGTTCTGATATGTCACATGTTATTGATGATGCCACTTCTGCTATGCATGATACTTATGATGAAACTACTTCTATGCTTGATACTACTGTGCCACTTGGTGAATTTCTTGATGAACAACTTGCTAGGGTTAGAGAGAATGAAATTATTGAAACTGATAACATTGATGAAAGTGATGATGAAGACTCTCCCCCTAATAAATATGAATCACATGTTATTCCTGAGTGTTATGTTTTTGAAAAGGAAGCTGCTTCAGCTATTTTAGCTTGCAAAGATAGATACGAGCTCAAGAGGTTATTAGCTAAATGGAAGCATCAATCTCTTAATGCTAGAATGAAACCCGACCCTGCTTTTGCTACTTCGCCTATCTGTGTTACTGATAAGCATTATGAATTCTCTGTTGATCCTGGTATAATTACTTTGGTTGAATCTGATCCTTTTCATGGCTATGAATCTCAAACTGTTGTGGCACATCTTACTAAATTAAATGATATAGCCACCCTATTCACTAATGATGAGAAATCTCGTTGCCTTTATATCCTTAAAATATTTCTATTCTCATTAAAGGGTGATGATAAGATATGGTTTAATTCTCTGGATCCTGGTTGTGTGCGTACTCCCCAGGATATGATTTATTACTTCTCAGCTTAATATTTCCCTGCTCATAAGAAACAAGCTGCTTTGAGGGATATATATAATTTTGTGCAAATTGAAGAAGAGAGTCTCCCACAAGCTTGGGGGAGGCTTCTCAAGTTACTTAATGCTTTGCCTGATCATCCTCTCAAGAAAAATGAAATACTTGATATCTTTTATAATGGACTAACCGATGCTTCCAGAGATTACCTGGATAGTTGTGTTGGTTCTGTTTTCAGGGAAAGAACACCGGATGAAGCTGAAATTCTATTGAATAATATGTTGACAAATGAAAATAATTGGACACTTCCTGAGCCAGTTCCTGAGCCTATTCCTAAACTAACTCTGAAGAAAAGAGGTGTTCTATTTCTCAGTCCTGAAGATATGCAAGAGGCAAAGAAATCTATGAAAGAAAAAGGTATTAAACCTGAAGATGTTAAGAATTTACCTCCTATTGAAGAAATACACGGTCTTAATTTACCGCCTATTGAAGAAACATATGATCTTAATCCATTACCTATTGAAGAAATACATGGTCTTGATAACCCGACATAGGTAGTAAAGGTAAATTCTCTCTATAGATATGATAAAGCTAAAATCCCATTTACTAAGTTTGCTAGCCCATGCTTAGATGAGTTTGATAAATTTATGGCTAAGCAAGAAGATTTTAATGCTTATTTTGGTAGACAATTGAAATACAATTCAAATATGCTTGAACACTTGGGTGATTATATGGATAATGTCAAAGGTGAACTTAAACTTATTAGTAAACATGCTTCTATGGTTACCACTCAAGTAGAACAAGTACTTAAAGCTCAAAATGATTTGCTCAATGAACTGAATAGTAAGAATAATGATTATGCTGTTAGGGTGGCTACTAGAACTGGTAGAATGACTCAGGAACCTTTGTATCCTGCAGGCCACCCTAAGAGAATTGAGCAAGATTCTCAGAGAAATAATATAGATGCACCTAGTCCTTCTAAAAGGAAGAAAAAGAAAAATGATAGGACTTTGCATGCTTCTAGTGAACCTATTGCTGAAACACCTGAGAATCCAAATGATATTTCTATTTCTGATGCTGAAACACAATCTAGTAATGAACCTGAAACTAGTGATAATGTTAATGATAATGTTCATGTTGATGCTCAACCTAGCAATGATAATGATATAGAAATTGAACCTATTGTTGATCTTGATAACCCACAATCAAAGAATCAACGTTATGATAAGAAAGACTTTGTTGCTAGGAAACATGGAAAGGAAAGAGAGCCTTGGGTTTAGAAACACATGACTTTTCCTCCCAAACCATCAAGAAAAAGGATGATGAGGATTTTGAGAGCTTTGCTGAAATGATTAGACTTATGTTTTTGCGTATGCAATTAACTGATATGCTTAAAATGAATCCTTATGCTAAATACATGAAAGATATTGTTAGAAATAAAAGAAAGATACCGGAAGCTGAAATTTCCACCATGCTTGCTAATTATACTTTTAAGGGTGGAATACCAAAGAAACTTGCAGATCCAGGAGTACCCACTATACCATGCTCCATTAAAAGAAACTATGTTAAAACTGCGTTATGTGATCTTGGAGCCGGTGTTAGCGTTATGCCTCTCTCTTTATATCGTAGACTTGATTTGAATAAGTTGACACCTACTGAAATATCTTTGCAAATGGCTGATAAATCAACTGCTATACCTCTCGGTATTTGTGAGGATGTGCCTGTTGTGGTTGCAAACGTTACTATTTTAACGGACTTTGTTATTCTTGATATTCCCGAGGACGATAGTATGTCTATTATTCTTGGGAGACCCTTTTTGAATACTGCAGGGGCTGTTATTGATTGCAACAAAGGCAATGTCACTTTTCATGTTAATGGTAATGAGCATACGGTACACTTTCCAAGGAAACAACCTCAAGTTCATGGTATCAACTCTATTGGAAAAATTCCATCGATTATTATTGGAGGTTTTGAATTTCCTCTACCTACTGTCAAAAAGAAATATGATATTCTTATTATTGGGGATGTGCATATCCCCGTTGAGGAAACATAGTGTTATTCAAAATTTCTCCGGTTCCATGTTATTCGGAATGAGTTCGTTAACAAGACTTGATCAACCTTGTTAGTGGATTCCTTTTGATGGGCATGAGATGGATGAAACTAGAAAACACAACTCTCTGTACCCTCCTTTTACTTTCTATTATTGATATTAAATAAAATAAAAATAGTATTTTTTCTGTCTATTATCTGAATTATCCATGCAATGTAAAAATACCCCGAAAATAAAAGTTCTCCAAATGCCCTGAAATTTAAATATGATTTTTTTCTGCAATATTTGAGAATATTTGGCACTGAGAACACAGCACGGGGGGCTTCCAACTGGCCACGAGGGTGGAGGGCGCGCCCTACCCCCTGGGCACGCCCCCCTACCTCGTGGGCCCATGGTGGCCCTCCTCCACTTATTCCTGCACCCACACACTTCTTCTTCCTCCCACAAACACCAATATCCAACTCAAGCACAAGTTCTAGCTCATTTTGCTGTGATTTTCGATCTCCTTGCTCAAAGCACCTCTCACAAAACTGCTTGGGGGGATTGTTCCTTGGTATGTGACTCCTCCATTGGTCCAATTAGTTTATGTTCTAGTGCTTTATTCATTGCAAATTTATGCTGCCTAGGTGACCATGTTCTTGAGCTTGCATGTTAAATTTATATGGTTCCAAGTAGTTTTGATGCATGATATAGGCTCTAGGCACTTGTAGGAGTAGTTGCTATCAATCTTATTGAGCTTGGTTCACTTTTGTTTGAAGTTACTAAAAATTTCAGAATTTTTCAGAAAATAATGAAGAGATTTTTGAGGGGCTCATCGAGCCAAAGCTCGAAGGAAAAGCAAAATGAAAAAAAGCAGAGAGGCCCAAATATAATCTTCCTCACACCGCGGAGGTTCGGCCGTGTGAATGGCCTTCCGATGATTTCTTGAGAGCAGTCAGGATTTATGATGATTTTTATGAATTGGCTGAGAATGCAGGCCTCACCGCCTTCCTCCACAACCAACGTGCACAGTATCTCTTACTCACCAATATCTTTGTGCAAAACTTTCATTTCCATGCTAGGAGCTCACCACCTATGGTGGAGTTTTATTTATATTATGAGCATAAGGAGATGTCACTTTATTATTTTTGTCGGGTTTGTTTGATCCCTTTTGAGGGCACGATAGAGGAACCACATCGCGGAGATGTGGATGGGTTTATTGATACCATCACTGTAGGGGAAACGAGGAAGGTTTCCGATGCACGAATCACTAGCATACATTTTCCTATTTTATGCTACTTTGCAATATTTGCTAGTTGTTGCTTAATTGGTCGCGGAAACTGTGGAAACCTTAGTGTTCCTGATATTATTATTTTGTTCCACGGTTTATTCTGTGATAACTCTGTTAGTATGGGCGGTATTATTGCTAAACGGATAAGTCTGAACCGTACAAAGGGCCCCATCTTTGGAGGCATCTATGCTTCACGCCTAGCTGCACATTTTAACATACCCATTAGGAATTATGAGAAGGAAGAAAAATTGTTGCCTCCTGTTTATTTAGATTATAAGAGTATGGTGGCACACGACTTTATTGTTAAGAATAGGGAATCAGAGCTTAAATACAAATTGTTCTTTCATAAACATCATCCTGAGACTATTACCCTGCCTGCGCCTTCCTTGTTTAATTTATCTGCAGGCCAGTACCTTGTTCCATTAGAGGCTATTCACGCCTACCGGAACCCTACATCAGCCACAGAGCTAGAGTCGGAGCCACAAGTTGATCCTCCACGACAGTCTAATTACCAGTGGGATCCGGAGATGATTGCCAACCAGTGGCAATCAGAGTCTTCTTCTTCGCAGTACGACCCCAACTATTACTATGGATATCCGCTAGGCCAGCCGTGGCCATAGACCAAATTAGGCCAAAAGCCTAAGCTTGCAGGAGTACGGATTTCTCACCGACATTACACTCATGTTCACACACTCATTGCTAGATGTCGGTGCTCATACTTTTTCATTGTAATATCCATGCTAGTTTATTTTCTCTTTTTATGCTTCCTTCTTGTGTGTTTGATAAATCTTAAGACAAACCAAAAAAATAGTTAGCTAGTTTTAATTTCCATGCTTGTAGTAGTAATTACAAAGAAAACCGAAAAAGATTTCTTGTTCTTCTTTTGCTTCTTGGGAGCTTTCCCGTGTATATAGTTGTATTTCTTTTCTTTTCTTTGGGGGTCGATAGGAGAAGACCATGATTAAATTGTTAAAGTGGCTCTTATATGCATTATTGTTGATCTGACAAAAGAGCCCATAATGCCTTGTCTTCTCCTGTTTATTGAATGCTTGCAGATTCCAGCTTAGTCCAATGCACGTGCACTATTATTATTATTCACATCATTCGGTCGTGCAAGTGAAAGGCAATTATGACGATATATGATGGACTGACTGAGATGACAAAAGCTGGTATGAACTCGACCTCTCTTGTTTTTGTAAATATGATTAGTTCATCGTTCTTGATTCAGCCTATTATGAATAAACATGTTTGGAAGGACAACTAGAGATCATAGTTTCTTGTGCCATGCTTGATTAGCTAGGAGCTTATAATGGTTTACCTTGCATGCCAACATGCTATTAAAATGGTTGTGATGTGGTATGATAGGGTGGTATCCTCCTCTGAATGATTTAAGTGACTCGACTTGGCACATGTTCACGCATGTAGTTGAAACAAAATCAACATAGCCTCTACGATATTTATGTTCATGGTGCATTATATCCTACTCATGCTTGCATTCGGTGTTGATTAATTTTAATGCATGTTCATGACTGTTGTCGTTCTCTAGCTGGTCGCTTCCCAGTCTTTTTCTAGCCTTCACATGTACTAAGCGGGAATACTACTTGTGCATCCAACTCCGTAAACCCCGAAGTTATTCCTTATGAGCCCACCATACCTACCTATATACGGTATCTACCTGCCGTTCCAAGTAAATTTGTATGTGCCAAACTCTAAACCTTCAAATAAATATCATGTTTTGTATGCTCAAATAGCTCATGTATCAACTAGGGCTGTCCGTATCTTCCATGTTAGGCGGGTTATTCTCAAGGGGAGTGGACTCCGCTCCTCACTCACGAGAAAGTGGCTGGTCACCGGGATGCCCAGTCCCATGCTTTATGCAAACTAAATCAAAATAATTGCAAACAAAACTCCCCCTGGGACTCTTGTTAGTTGGAGGCACTCGTTGTTTCGAGCAAGCCATGGATTGATGCTTGTTGGTGGAGGGGGAGTATAAACTTTACCATTCTGTTTGGGAACCGCCTATAATGTGTGTAGCATGGAAGATATCGCCATCTCTTGGTTGTTATGTTGACAATGAAAGTATAGCGCTCAAAATATTATTCACCTCTATTTCAAAACCGAGCTCTCGCACCTCTACAAATCCCTGCTTCCCTCTGCGAAGGGCCTATCTATTTACTTTCACGTTGAGTCATCATCCTCATATTAAAAAGCATCAATTGGAGAGCACCACTGTCATTTGCATTCATTACTGTTAGTTTACATTGAGTATGGCTTGACTGGATCTCTTTTACCATGAATTACAATGTCTAGTCAGTCCTTAATCTTTAAAGGTGTTCTGCGTTTATGTTTTGCGGTCTTAGAAAGGGCTAGCGAGATACCATCTTATTATATCATATTATGATTGTTTTGAGAAAGTGTTGTCATCCGAGATTTATTATTATTGCTCGCTAGTTTATTATGCCATTGATATGAGTAAACATGATACCTATGCGTTATTGTGAATATGGTTAGTTCATAATCTTTGCTGAAAATTTGAATGCTGGCTTTACATATTTACAACAACAAGATCAAACAGAGTTTGTAAAAGTTTTTCTTTATCACTTTCAGTTTATCAACTGAATTGCCTGAGGACAAGCAAAGGTTTAAGCTTGGGGAGTTGATACGTCTCCGTCATATCTACTTTTACAAACACTTTTGCCCTTGTTTTGGACTCTAACTTGCATGATTTGAATGGAACTAACCCGGACTGACGCTGCTTTCAGCAGAATTGCCATGGTGTTATTTATGCGCAGAAACAAAAGTTCTCGGAATGACCTGAAACTTCACGAAACATCTATTTGGAAATAATAAAAAATCCTTGCAAAAGATAAAGACCAGGGGGACCACACCCTAGCCACGAGGGTGGGGGCACGCCTGCCCCCTGGGCGCGCCCCCCTACCTCGTGGGCCCCCTGGAGCTCCTCCGACCTCAACTCCAACTCTATATATTTGCTTTCGGGGAGAAAAAAATCAAAGAGAAGGATTCATCGCGTTTTACGATACGGATCTGCCGCCAAGCCCTAAAACCTCTCGGGAGGGCTGATCTGGAATCCGTTTGGGGCTCCGGAGAGGGGAATCCATCGCCATCGTCATCATCAACCTTCCTCCATCACCAATTTCATGATGCTCACCGCCGTGCGTGAGTAATTCCATCGTACGCTTGCTGGACGGTGATGGGTTGGATGAGATTTATCATGTAATCGAGTTAGTTTTGTTAGGGTTTGATCCCTAGTATCCACTATGTTCTGAGATTGATGTTGCTATGACTTTGCTATGCTTAATGCTTGTCACTAGGGCCCGAGTGCCATGATTTCAGATCTGAACCTATTATGTTTTCATCAATATATGAGAGTTCTTGATCCTATCTTGCAAGTCTATAGTCACCTACTATGTGTTATGATCCGGTAACCCTGAAGTGACAATAATCGGGACCACTCCCGGTGATGACCGTAGTTTGAGGAGTTCATGTATTCACTACGTTTTAATGCTTTGGTCTGGTACTCTATTAAAAGGAGGCCTTAATATCCCTTAGTTTCCGCTAGGACCCTGCTGCCACGGGAGGGTAGGACAAAAGATGTCATGCAAGTTCTTTTCCATAAGCACGTATGACTATATTCAGAATACATGCCTACATTACATTGATGAATTGGAGCTAGTTCTGTGTCACCCTAGGTTATGATTGTTACATGATGAACTGCATCCGGCATAATTCTCTATCGCCGATCCATTGCCTACGAGCTTTCCATATATTGTTCTTCGCTTATATACTTTTCCGTTGCTATTTCTATCATCACTACAAAATACCAAAAACATTACTTTTGCTATCATTACCTTTTGCTACCGCTACCACTACAATCATATTACTTTGCTACTAAACAATTTGCTAGAGATATTAAGTTTCCAGGTGTGGTTGAATTGACAACTCAGCTGCTAATACTTGAGAATATTCTTTGGCTCCCCTTGTGTCGAATCAATAAATTTGGGTTGAATACTCTACCCTTGAAAATTGTTGCGATCCCCTATACTTGTGGGTTATCAATGATACGGTGGTCAAAACCTTCGGGAGATTATATAATGAATTTTTACCGACCAAAAGAAGTGTGGTGCAAGAAAACGGAGTCCGGAGAGCGCATGAGGTTCCCACGAGGAAGGTGGCGCGCCCAGGGGGTAGGGCGCGCCCTCCACCCTTGTGGGAGCCTTGTGTCCTTTCCGGACTGCTTCTTATTTTCCTATTTTCTTAAATATTCCAAAACAGAGAAAAATTGTCATTAGAACTGTTTTGGAGTCGGTTTACTTACTGTACCACATACCTATTCCTTTTTGGACTCTGAAACGTTCCGGAAAGTGTTCCTTATGTATTCCTCCGGTGTTACGGTTTCAATAATATTAGTTTCAACATTTATGGGATTACCTTAGATATAATGTTTGATTCTTTGACCGTTCACCACCTTTGAATTTGTGCCTTCGAAGTTATTGATTTTTATGGCACTGGAACGATAGACCTCCTCGATAACGTAAGGACCTTCCCATTTAGAGAGAAGTTTTCCTGCCAAAAATCTTAAACGAGAGTTGTATAGTAATACATAATCACCTACATTAAACTCACACTTTTGTATCCTTTTGTCATGCCATCTTTTAACTTTTTCTTTAAACAGTTTGGCATTCTCATAGGCCTGGGTTCTCCATTCATCGAGTGAGCTAATGTCAAATAGCCTCTTCTCACCGGCAAGTTTGAAATCATAATTGAGCTCTTTAATAGCCCAATATGCCTTATGTTCTAGTTCAAGAGGTAAGTGACATGCTTTACCATAAACCCTTTTATACGGAGACATACCAATAGGGTTCTTATAAGCAGTTCTATAAGCCCATAATGCATCATCAAGTTTCTTTGACCAATTCTTTCTAGATCTATTAATAGTCTTTTGCAAAATTAATTTGATCTCTCTATTACTCAATTCTACTTGACCACTAGATTGCGGGTGATATGGGGATGCAATTCTATGATTAACATCATACTTAGCGAGCATTTTATGAAAGGCGCCATGAATAAAATGTGAACCATCATCAGTCATTAAATATCTAGGGACTCCAAACCTCGAAAAAATAACTTCTTTAAGCATCTTAATAGAGGTGTTATGATCAGCACTACTAGTTGGAATAGCTTCTACCCACTTAGTAACATAATCAACAGCAACTAGAATATATGTATACCCTTTAGAGGAAGGAAATGGTCCCATGTAATCAAACCACAAACATCAAATGGTTCAATAACAAGTGAATAATTCATAGGCATTTCTTGACGTCTACCAATATTAGTAATTCTTTGACATTCATCACAAGACAAGACAAACTTACGGGCATCCTTGAAGAGAGTAGGCCAATAAAAACTGGATTGCAATACCTTGTGTGCAGTTCTATCTCCAGCATGGTGCCCTCCATAGGCTTCGGAGTGACACTTGCGTAGGATCTGTTCCTATTCATGCTCAGGTACACAACGTCTAATAATACCATCTACTCCTTCTTTATAAAGATGTGGGTCATCCCAAAATAATGCCTTAAATCATAGAAGAACTTTTTCTTTTGCTAGTATGTGAAACTAGGTGGTATAAACTTATCAACAATATAATTAGCATAATCAGCATACCATGGAGTAGTACGAGAAGCATTTATGACAGCTAATTGTTCATTAGGAAAGCTATCATCAATAGGTAGTGGGTCATCAAGAACATTCTCTAACCTAGACAAGTTGTCTGCAACGGGGTTCTCAGCTCCCTTTCTATCAATAATATGCAAATCAAATTCTTGTAGTAGGAGAACCCATCTAATAAGTCTAGGTTTAGCATCTTTATTTTCCATAAGGTATTTAATAGCAGCATGATCAGTGTGAATAGTTACTTTAGAATCAACAATATAAGGTCTGAACTTATCACAAGCAAAAACAACTGCTAAAAATTCTTTTTCAGTAGTAGCATAATTTCTCTGGGCATTGTCTAGAGTTTTACTAGCATATTGAATGACATTTAATTTCTTATCAACTCTTTGCTCTAGAACAGCACCTACAACATAATCACTAGCATCATACATAATTTCAAAGGGTAAATTCCAATCAGGTGGCTGAACAATAGGTGCAGAAATCAGAGCTTTCTTAATTATTTCAAATGCTTCTACACAATCATCATCAAAGACAAAGGATTATATTTTTGTAATAGGTTAGTCAGAGGCCGATAAATTTTTGAGAAGTCCTTAATGAACCTCCTATGAAAGCCGGCATGACCCAGAAAACTTCTTATACCTTTGATGTCCTTGGGACACGTCATCTTTTCAATAGCATCAACTTTAGCTTTGTCAACTTCAATACATCTTTCATAAATTTTATGCCCCAATACAATAACTTCATTAACCATAAAGTGGCACTTCTCCCAATTCAAAACGAGATTAGTTTCTTCACATCTCTATAAAACTCGATCAAGGTTGCTCAAGTAATAATCAAAAGAAGATCCATAAATGGAAAAATCATCCATGAAAACCTCACAAATCTTTTCACAAAAGTCAGAGAATATAGCCATCATGCATCTTTCAAAGGTAGCAGGTGCATTACATAAACCAAAAGGCATACGTCTATAAGCAAAGGTACCTAAAGGGCAAGTAAAAGTGGTCTTTGCTTGATCATCAGCTGACACGGGTATTTGAGAGAAGCCAGAGTAACCATCTAAAAAGCAAAAGTGTGTATGTTTGGATAATCTTTCTAGCATTTAATCAATAAAAGGCAAAGGGTAATGATCCTTTCTAGTAGCTTTATTTAGTTTGCGGAAATCAATTACCATCATATAACCTGTAATAATTTTTTGCGGGATCAATTCATCTTTATCATTAGGAACAACAGTAATACCTCCCTTCTTAGGGACACAATGGACAGGACATACCCACTGACTATCAGCAACGGGATAAATTATACCTGCCTCAAGGAGCTTTAATATTTCCTTTCTTACCACTTCTTTCATCTTAGGATTTAGCCGTCGTTGGTGATCAATAACTGGCTTGGCATCTTTCTCCAAATTTATTTTCTATTGACATAGAGTGGGACTGATGCCCTTAAGATCATCAAGAGTATATCCAATAGCAGCACGATGTTTCTTCCGAGTTTTCAATAATTTCTCTTCCTCCTTCTCTGAAAGGTTAGCACTAATAATAACAGGATATATCTTCTTTTCATCAAGATAAGAATATTTAAGAGTATCAGGTAAAGGTTTAAGCTCAAACACGGGATCAACCTTGGGTGGAGGAGGGTCCCCTAGGATTTCAATAGGCAAGTTGTGTTTCAGAATAGGTCCATGTTTAAAGAATACTTCATCTATTTCCCTTCTTTCATTCATAAACATATCATTTTCATGATCAAGCAAATATTGTTCTAAAGGATCATTAGGAGGCACGGCAATAGAAGCAAGCCCAATAATTTCATCCTTACTAGGCAATTCCTTATCATGGGGTTGTCTATGAAACTTAGCGAAATTAAACTCATGAGACATATCCCCTAAACCAATAGAAACAATATCCTTATTGCAGTCTATCTTAGCATTAACAGTATTCAGGAAGGGTCTACAAAATATAATGGGACAAAAGCTATCTTGTGGGAAACCAAGAACAAGAAAATGAGCAGGATATTTAACCTTCCCACACAAGACTTCAACATCTCTAACAATCCCAATTGGTGAAATAGTATCTCTATTGGCAAGCTTAATGGTAACATCGATATCTTCTATCTCAGCAGGTGCAATATCATGCATAATTTCTTTGTATAAGGAATGGGGTATTGCACTTGCACTAGCACCCATATCACATAAGCCATGATAGAAATGATCTCCTATTTTAACAGAAATGACATACATGCCTACAACAGGTCTATGTTTATTTTTATTATCAGGTCTAGCAATTCTAGCAGTCTCATCACAGAAGTAAATAACATGCCCATCAATATTATCAACCAAGAGATGCTTAGCTATAGCAATACTCGGTTCAACTTTAATTTGCTTAGGGGGTTCGGGTGTCTTAATATTACTCTTGTTGACTATAGTTGAAGCTTTAGCATGATTCTTTATTCTAACAAGGAAAGGTGGTCTCTCAACATAAGCAGCAGGAACAACATGATCATCATAAGTGATAGTCTTTTCTTCAACTTTAATAGGTGCAAGTACTTTTACTTCAATGGGAGGATTATATTGAAACCACTTATCCTTAGGGAGATCAACATGAGTATCAAAGGATTCACAGAAAGAAGCTACTATCTTAGAGTCAAGTCCCAATTTAGTGCTAAATTCACGGAAAGCATTGGTATCCATAAAAGATTTAACAAAATCAAACTTAGGTGTTATACCTGACTCCTTACCTTCGTCGAGGTCCCAATCTTCAGAGTTGCGTTTAATTCTCTCCAATAAATCCCATTTGAATTCAATAGTCTTCATCACAAAAGATCCAGTACAAGAAGTATCGAGCATGGAGCGATTACTGAGAGAGAGCCGAGCATAAATTTTTTGAATAATCATTTCTCTTGAGAGCTCATGATTGGGGCATGAATATAACATTGACTTAAGCCTCCCCCAAGCTTGAGCGATGCTTTCTCCTTCACTAGGCCAAAAGTTATATATATATATATATATATATATATATATATATATATATATATATATATATATATATATATATATATATATAATTACGATCATGATGAACTAGATGCATAGGATACAACTTCTGGTGAAATTCCAATTTCAATCGTTTGTAGTCCCATGATCCCATATCATCACATAGCCTATACCATGTCAATGCCTCTCCCTTCAAAGATAAAGGGAAGACCTTCTTATTGATAACATCCTCAGGCATACCTGCAAGCTTAAATAATCCACAAACTTCATCCACGTAGATTAAGTGTAAATCAGGATGCAATGTTCCATCTCCTGCAAAAGGATTAGCTAGCAGTTTCTCTATCATACCCGAAGGAATTTCAAAGTAAACATTTCCAGTAGGTTCAGTATGTTGAGGGGTAGCTAATTGTGGTTCTGGACGAGGTGAAGATACCCCGAACAAACCCCTCAAAGGATTATGTTCCATAGTAACAAGTGACGGTAAATTTCAGCACACTATATAAATTTTTCCTTACCAAATTCCACCTACCAAAGGCGCTTCACCCCCCGGCAACGGCGCCAGAAAAGAGTCTTGATGACCCACAAGTATAGGGGATCTATCGTATTCCTTTCGATAAGTAAGAGTGTCGAACCCAACAAGGAGCGGAAGGAAATGATAAGCGGTTTTCAGCAAGGTATTCTCTGCAAGCACTGAAATTATCGGTAACAGATAGTTTTGTGATAAGATAAATTGTAACGAGCAACAAGTAATAAAAGTAAATAAGGTGCAGCAATATGGCCCAATCCTTTTTGTAGTGAAGGACAAGCCTGGACAAACTCTTATATAGAGAAAAGCGCTCCCGAGGACACATGGGAATTATCGTCAAGCTAGTTTTCATCACGCTCATATGATTCATGTTCGGTACTTTGATAATTTGTTATGTGGGTGGACCAGTGCTTGGGTGATGTCCTTACTTGGACAAGCATCCCACTTATGATTAACCCCCATTGCAAGCATCCGCAACTACAACATAAGTATTAAGGTAAACCTAACCATAGCATGAAACACATGGATCCAAATCAGCCCCTTACTAAGCAACGCATAAACTAGGGTTTAAGCTTATGTCACTCTAGCAATCCATCATCTACTTATTACTTCCCAATGCCTTCCTCTAGGCCCAAACAATGGTGAAGTGTCATGTAGTCAATGTTCACATGACACCACTAGAGGGATGACAACATACATCTCATCAAAATATCGAACGAATACCAAATTCACATGACTACTAAAAGCAAGACTTCTCCCATGTCCTCAGGAACAAACGTAACTACTCACAAAGCATATTCATGTTCATAATCAGAGGGGTATTAATATGCATAATGGATCTGAACATATGATCTTCCACCAAGTAAACCAACTAGCATCAACTAAAAGGAGTAATTAACACTACTAGCAACCCACATGTACCAATCTAAGGTATGGATACAAACATTAGATACAAGAGATGAACTAGGGTTTGAGATGAGATGGTGCTGGTGAAGATGTTGATGGAGATTGACCCCCCTCCCGATGAGAGGATCGTTGGTGGTGACGATGGCGATGATTTCCCCCTCCCGGAGGGAAGTTTCCCCGGCAGAACAGCTCCGCCGGAGCCCTAGATTGGTTCCGCCAAGGTTCTGCCTCGTGGCGGCAGAGTTTCGTCCCGTGAGCTTGCTTTTGATTTTTTTTTCTTGGACGAAAGACCTCATATAGCAGAAGATGGGCATCGGAGGGCCACCAGGGGGCCCACGAGGCAGGGGGCGCGCCCATGGGGGTAGGGCGCGCCCCCCATCCTCGTGGCTGGTGGTGGCCTTCTGGTGCTTTCTTTGCTCAGTATTTTTTATATAATCTGAAAATAACTTCCATGAAGTTTCGAGACTTTTGGAGGTGTGCAGAATAGGTCTCTAGTATTTTCTCCTTTTCCAACCCAGAATTCCAGCTGCCGGCATTCCCCCTCTTCATGTAAACCTTGTAAAATAAGGGAGAATAGGCATAAGTATTGTGACATAATGTCTAATAACATTCCATAATGCAATAAATATCAATATAAAAGCATGATGCAAAATGGACGTATCATAGCAGAAGCTTCATGTGAGAAAATACTAAAGCTTCATGTGCAAAATCACTGAAGCTTTATGTGCAAAATTAACAGTAGGTGCTGAAGCTATTCCAAAATTATCACAAAATTTAAGCTATCGTCCTGCTGCAAAAACAAGCTATAATCCTGCTGCAGAAAAGAGTATCCACTCATGAGTCATGACTGATCCAACATTGTCAAGCAGCAGCAAACACAGTCAAGACCGTGTGAAACATGCAATGCACATAATTTCAGGCACAAGCGGATTAGCACTCCCAATAAAATACGACCTGGTCAGGTTGCGGGGTGGGGTCACGCATGTCCTGGTCATCCTCACCCTCCCCCCCCCCTCCCGGTCGTTGATGTCGTCCATGGTGGTGAGGTTGAGCAGCTTGGTGGTGGTGGGAATCCTCCTTCCCCAGATCGGAAGAGCAACAAATTCTCCTCCATAGCCCCCAAACTGTACTGCTGCACACAATCAAATGGGACGCACGCATCAGATTTGGAATTAAATGAAGAAAACAGGAGGACGAAAGAGAAGGGGATGCGAGATTCATTCCGTACCACTCCTCCTTTGCTACTGTGTGGGCATGATGAGGACCTAGGTCGAGGACAACGGTGGGTGGTCGGTGGCGGTAGGTTGGGTGGAGGAGTAGGTAGTGGCGGATCTGCACGCGCCTGACCGGATCGAGGTCGGGAAGGAAGAGGGTGAGTGCAGCAGTGGTGGATGGACGGCATGCGTGGGAGGCGGCGGTAGTGTTGGGGGAGAGGGAATCGGGATAGGAGGAGGATCTGGACCGAGGGGAGGAAGGGGACGGGCTTGGCAGATGCGGTGGCGGCGGCGGGGGGGAGGTGGTCGCGGAAGAAGGCGAGGGCAGGATCGGCGAGGGTGGTGGCGGCGCTCGGCAGACGAGGATGAGAGGGTGGTGGCGGTGATCTGGATCGGGGAGACAGCGGCCGCGCAAGGAGGCGCGAATCCATCTCGACGATGGCACAGATCCGGAAGGCCCGATGTGGTTGTGGCGGGGGACATGAGCCACTTGAGGGCGGGGAGGCGTGGGGACTCGGGCTCCTCGCCATCGACGGCCATGGTGGGGGCGGGGCGGCGGCTAGGGTTTGGCGAGCGGGTGCATGTGTGGGAGAGAAGGGATTGGAACGGTGGGGAGTGGGTGGCATGGGGGCTGCGTGGGTGAGATGGTGAGAGGGCTACGTGGGTGAGAGGGTGAGGGGATGAGGGCCGTCGTTGAATCCGGCAGCATCCGACTCCGCGTGATATCCCTATGGACCTATCAGAACGCAATAACAATTTGATGACCTTATGACCATCTAAATTGGTCGTAATCGATTAAAGATAAATTTGTCCACAAAAAATTCATTTTCCATTTTTCAGTGCTCAAAATGAGTTTTTTTCCTAAAATACCTACCAAATATTTGTTCAAATGATATCATACTTTGCACAAGTTTACATCTTGGATTGGTAAACAATATTGACAAAGTGATTTTTTATTTGCTTTGTACGAAAAATCAATTTTCCATTTTTCGAGTGCCCAAAATAAGTTTTTTTGTGAACGACCTACCATATATTTGTTGCAAAATTGGATCAAATCAATTTTCTAAAATACTAGGACATATTTAATGCACAATTCACCAAATTATTGGGTGTCAAAAGTTTTGATACACCTGTGGTGAAAAAGATAAATTACCGTCAATTTAGTAGTAAACATGTCAAATTTAAACTACAGCTGCCTCATAGTTTGCTCTTTATTTTTTCCAAAAATCATTTCTAGGTACATAAGTATCTATTTAATCAGAGAAACATCAAAAGTTTTCCAAAATTCAACCACTAGCTAGGAACGGTCATGCCCGCCATCTTGACAGGATTTTGAAACGGGCATGAAAATTTAAAAAAAATCAAAAAATTGGAAAACCTTCGCATTGTATCATTATATGTGACCAAGTTACCAGGGAAAATAATAAACTTGTAATACGGATATTCTTTAGAAAAGTGTTCCTAGAAATGAGCTATCATGTGTGAAGATTCATGGCTTTTAAGCTAAATGATCAATCTTATGGCCACATTCATGACGTAGTTTGTTCAAATGATCTAATATTGTGCACAAGGGTGCATCTTGGATTGGCAAACAATGTTTCCTAAGGAAGTTTTCGTTTTCTTTGCACAAAAATTTCATTTTCCATTTTTCGAGTGCCCAAAATGAGGTTTGTTGTGAAGGATCTACCATATATTTGTTGCAAAATTGTATCAAATCAATTTTATAAAATACTAGACATATTTAATGTACAATTAACCAAATGGTTGGGTTTCAAAAGCTTTGATCCACCTGTCGTGAAAAAGACAAATTACCGTCGATTGAACTTCAGCTGCCTCATAGTTTGAACTGCAGCTGACTCATAGTTTGCTCTTGATTTTTTTTCCAAAAATTATTTCTTTGTACATCAGTATCTATTAAATCAGAGAAACACCAAAAAAATTCTAGGATTCAACCGCTAGCTAGGAACGGCCATGCCCGCCGTTTTGACCAAATTTTGAAACGGGCATAGAAAATAAAAAAATCAAATAATTGGAAAACCTTCACATTGTGTCATTATATGTGACCAAGTTATGAAGAAAAATAATAAACTTGTAATATGGATTTTTTTTAAAAAAAACTATTCTCATAAAAAATGAGCTATCAAGTGTGAAGATTCAAGGCTTTCAAGCCAAATGATCAATCTTGCGGCCACCTTCATGGAATAGTTTGTTAAAATGATCTCATATTGTGCAAAAGGGTGCATTGGAATGACAAACAATGTTGCGTAAGGAAGTTTTCATTTTTTTTGGACGAAAAAATCATTTTTCATTTTCCGAGTGCCTAAAATGTGTTTTTTTGTGAAGGACCTACCATATATTTGTTGAAAAATTGGACTCCATTAATTTTCTAAAATAATAGGCCATATTTAATGTACAATTGACCGAATGGTTGGGTTTCAAAAGTTTTGATCCACCTCTCATGAAAAAGACAGATTTCTGCCGATTCAGTAGCAAGTGGGTCAAGTTTGAACTGCAGCTGCCTCATAGTTTGCTCATGATTTTTTTCAAAAATCATTTCTAGGTACATAAGTATCTATTAAATCAGAGAAACACCAAAAGAATTCTAGGATTCAACCTCTAGCTAGGAACAGCCATGCCCGCCGTTTTGACCGCATTTTGAAACGGGCATAGAAAATTCAAAAAATCAAATAATTGGAAAACCTTCGCATTGTTTCATTATATGTGACCAAGTTATGAGGAAAAATAATAAACTTGTAATACAGCAAATTGTTTAAAAAATGTTCTTAGAAATGAGATATCAAGTGTGAAGATTCATGGCTTTCAAGCCAAATGATCAATCATATGGCCACATCCATGGCATAATTTGTTAAAATGATCTCATATTGTGAAAAAGGTTGCATTTTGGAATAACAAACAATGTTGCTTAAGGAAGTTTTCATTTTCTTTGCACGAAAAAATAATTTTCCATTTTTGATTGCCCAAAATGAGTTTTTTTTGTGAAGGACTACCAAATGTTTGTTACAAAATAGGACCAAATCAATTTTTCTAAAATAATAGTCCATATTTAATGTACAATTGACCAAGTGGTTTGGTTTCAAAAGCTTTTTATCCACCTGTCGTGAAAAAGACAAATTTTCGTCGATTCTGTAGGAAGCAGGTCAAATTTGAACTACACCTGCCTCATAGTTTGCTCTTTATTTTTTCCAAAAAACATTTGTAGGTACATAAGTATCTATTTAATCAGAGAAACACCAACAAAATTCTAGGATTCAATTGCTAGCTAGGAACGGCCATACCAGCCGGTTTGACCGCATTTTGAACGGGCATAGAAAATTCAAAAAAATCAAATAATTGGAAAACCTTCGCGTTGTGTCATTATATGTGACCAAGTTATGAGGAAAAATACTAAACTTGTAATGCGGAAATTTATTTAAAAAAGTGTTCTCAGAAATGAGCTATCAAGTGTGAAGCTTCATGGCTTTCAAACCAAATGATCAATCGTATGGCCACATTCATGGCATAGTTTGTTAAAATTATCTCATATTGTGCAAAATGGTGCATTTTGGAAAGACAAACAATGTTGCTTAATGACGTTTTCACTTTCTTTGCATGAAAAAGTAATTTTCCATTTTTCGATTGCCCAAAATGAGTTTCCTAAAGTTAACATGATTGTTTTTGTTTGAAATTTGTGTTATTATTTTTATTAGACTAACTACATTATTTTTTAATTAGTGAACATTTTTAATTTATTTTTAGACTATGTAGATATTTCTTAAATTATTATATTAAGTCTAAAAATTAAGTAATTAGTTTGATTAAGTAATAAATATTATTCTGATAATATTTGTTATTTTTACATGATTTTAGGAATTACCTAAGTATTTTTTGTTTTCTATAATCTTATTTTTATTTTATTAGTTAAACTGGAAAGTGACTGGGCCGATTTACTTAAGTTGCTGGGACGGCGTGGCCCGTTTGGCCCACTGGCTCACTAGCTGGAGAGACAACTCCCAGTCGCGGCCACTCTCTCTCTCTCTCTCTGTAGCGACCCGACCCGAATGGGTCAAGTCTCTGTGCTTAAGTGTCATCCCTGGATCAGTATGCTGACACACACAGTACTCGAGGATTTATAACAGAGGTAAATCACATGTAAAAGTAACGTAAATACTATTACCTCAAATCCAAAATAGCGGAAGTAACAAGGTTGTGGATTCCCATCAACACCAACGGCAAAGTTGAGTGTAGAAATCGTAACCCTAACGTATCACTTACTCGTCGTAAGATATCCTGCAACATGAGACGTTGCAGCCACAAAGGGTCAGTACATTGAATGTACTGGCAAATTCACACCATAGAGAATCATGAACAATGGCTATAACTACATGCATATTTGGCTGGTGGAAAAGCTCTATGGTTATAGTTTTGTGTAAAGCCAGTTTTTCCCTACTGCAAAGGAATACATTTTATTTAACTATCATGGTGGTTGTTAATCATTGAGAATGGTTGACAGCATTCTCAATCCCAATTAAGTAACATCATTAAAACCCAACAATATTCATTTAGAGTAACGTGATGAGATCACAGGATAATCCAAGAACTAGATACTCAAAATGTCCATAACCGGGGACATGGCTAATCATGATTAGTTTATACACTCTGCAGAGGTTTGCGCACTTTTCTCCACCAGACTCGATCGCCTCCGTTGGATTTCTCGCACTACATGGTGTTTGAGAAATGGATGACCGAAACACAGTCTTTCAGAAGCGCTAGCACCTTACGATGGATAGACCGGTACACCTACTTTCCCCTACATCTGCTAGTCTACCCTGTAAGAGTTCGCACGACTTAATCAACTATGCCAGAGCCCATAATGGCTTGTGGCTGCACACGGAAGTTTCTAGTTTGAAAAATCTCATGATCCCTTTGAGCCTGGGTGGCGGTCCAAAAGAAAACAGGCAAGTCCTGGATTACCCAGGTGCCTAGACAGGCAATCCTAGAATAACCAGGTGCCTCAATCCACCCAGATGTGTGTTTAAGTTGCCACCTTACGTAAACCATTAATTAACAATCTCACATCTGTCATGGATACTCTCAAAACCCAATCCACGTCTACAAGCATAGCATGGCCATGTAAGCATAACGTAAAAGTAACTCCCAAGGTTTGAATGCAGGGCAATAGGTTCCTACCTCATCAACTACTTCCCAATACCCCCAATTTAATTAGATGCTAATCATGCAATGTTTGAGGTTTGATCTAATGCAACAAAACTGGTTATGAAAGAGGTATGATCAAGGTGTGAACTTGCCTGCAATGTTGATGAAGATGATTCGCACTCATAACTCTTGATAGTTCTACTCGTCACACTCCGGTCAATCTATCGTAAGCAAGCAATAGTAACCACACATGAGCAATCACTCAAAAGATCAGAAAGAACAAAGAAGACGATTCGGAAAACATCAAAACCAAGCAAATAACTCTTGCAACGTAAAACAATTTCTAACAGTACCAAAATTATGTGAATTTGGCCTTATCATAAAGTTTAGGTCAAGAGCTTCGATTTGCAAAAAGAATCAACTTAAACGGAGTTACGAAACTCAAGTTATGATCAAACGAAGTTTGAATTCAGATCTGATCTAATTCAAATTTTAGACTTTTAAAAAACATGTTTGAGTTGGATTACTGGATAGAGGAGATCATAACAAAGACGTGGGCGTTGGTTTCGTTGGATTTGGATAAACGAGCAAAGAGTTGTGGTCGTTTGAAAACTATGGGCCAATCTGTAAATAATTATATTCACGGATAGGTCCTTGACGTAAAATAAGCAGAAAAAAAAACTACTGAGCGAACGCTCACTTTCTAACTCTAACCAGCGAACGTTCTCTAAAAAAACAAAACGAAGCAAAAAACAGAAAGATCTGGATCGTTGGATCCAGATCCAACGGACGGGAGGCGGCGGTTACCGCGGCGATCACCGGAGTCGGGGAGGACGACGGCGGCGGCTTCGGTCTCGGCCGGAGCGGCGGCTTCGGGCGTCGCGGGAGGCAGCGAAGAGCACGGGGAGGGGCGGCGTGGAGCGGCGGTTGCAGTGGTAGCGTCGGCGGCGGTCGACGGCGATGAGGGCGGCGGCTACTGCTTCAGGCGGCGGCGACGCGGCTTCTGGCGGCTCGGGCTCCGAGGGAAACGGGACCGGGCGTGCCCTTTAAGAGGGGGCGCGAGGCGATTCCTTGCGCGAGGGGCCGGGGCGGAGCTGCGGACTCCCGCCCGGTCACGGCGGCGCCGGCGAGGCGTGCGGGCGGCGGACTCCCGCACAGGAGGGAGATGGGAGCGGTCGGGCGAGCTGGGCTGGGCCTCGGTTGGGAGCTGGGCCGGCCCAGTTACGGCGGGAAGATTTTTTTTTTAAAAAAACATTTCCAGACAAATAAAAATAATAAAACGAGATAACTAAAAATATTATATAGGCATATTATATATCAAAATTTTCAGAAAAAGATTTTCTACGACCATTTTTATAACTTCAAATAAAATCCACACAAATTCAGATAAAACAAAGAGTGCTACTGGTCTATTAAAATCCAACTAAAATCATTTTAAAAATACCAAAATGATTTCAAATTAATTTTTCTCCAATTTTCTAATGTAGGGAATCATGTTACCCTATTTTCCATATATTTTATTTTTGGAGAAAAATAATTTGAATAAAACTCAAATAAATCCAAATTGAAAATTAATTCCAAAAGGACTTGAAATTGATCCTTTGAAACTCCCAACTCATATTTCATAATTTGAAGAAGTCATTTTATCTTCTCTCATGAAAATCATTGAGTTGCATAAAGTTTCTGAATTGGAAAATATTTCCCAATGGAATTCAAATATTTTTCAAACACCCTTTTCATTTTAAATGGAAGAAGTCATGTCATCTTCTCTCTAGGGTTTTGTGTTGAAAAGAATTTGAATTCATGGAGATCAGAAAGCAAATATGAAAGTTTGGGAAAGTCCTTTTATTCCCTCTCATTTAACTTTCAAAAGTTTTGAATTCACTCACTTTCAGACAATCAATCAAACAATCAATCAAATCTATCTATTTATTATAACATTCCAAAATTTAGAATTTTGGTATTTTACAAACCTACCACCCTTAAAAGGAATCTCGTCCTCGAGATTCGGAGAGGCTAGAAAGAAATAGGTTAGGGTTTGGGGTCTTCTCAAAATCCATCGATCATCCCAGGGGTCTGGGGTGCTACCACCCTTAGAAGCATGGTTACTATTCCATCAAAACTCATATACTCCATCCTTATTCTTGACAGTGTCGGTCTTCTCAGATCCTCGAGAAAATTCCTTCTCTGAGCTCTTCTGGTAGTGGCATAACCTTTTCCTCAATTCTTCTGTCTTTCATCTAGGTAAGGTTATTCTGAGACTGGGTCTTCTTAGCGGATGGGTCTGGCGCCAATACTAATCAACTATCGACATCTCATGGTGGTCAACAATTTATGGTTTCTCCTGCAGGAAATGGGTCAGGGTTGATCCTCACCGTATAACCTACGGTTGGCAAAAAGCTGCCGTGTACAAGGGAAAAATTCTTATACCATTCTAAGGTTTAACAAGGTTTAGTATCGTCATCTCTCTACTATAGGCAAGTCACTCAGATTTACCATCCCATATAGCAAGGCGAATAATAAGAGTAAGTTGGTATGATGATCAATCCATCCCTCACCCAAATCATTACCCTGTATATGCTTTAGTGAATCTCGCATTCTAACACTCGGTCATCCTCACAAGCATTGCGGAATTTCTCTTGTCAATGAACTAAGTTCGGAAAATTTCATGTATTCTGCAAGCCAAACAAACATCTATCGTTCCTTCACAACTCTCAGGTTTTGCGTTACTCCTATAAGATTGTCTGTCGACAAAGGTATATCCTCTTCCAGGGTTCTTCCTTCAGCAAGAATGTGCTTGCTTCTTGGCAGGTCCTGGGGCCTGTGGGTTATGGCACACTTCATCACTTGTAGTCCTTGAACTTATCATCAGGCAACTTATCGTTATTCCAACATCCAACTTCCAGCTTCCTAGCATACTTAGAATCCATCCAATTGTATTGTCTTCTTCCTTCTATTGGCACCAAACTAGGACATGATTACTCAGACACATCATGGAGTTTCCATTGATCGATATTTCCGACATCATACCTCCTTTATATCCAATAGTACTTCATCTCTTCATATTCTTGGGGTATCCAACATATCGAGATAAAACTCGTACCTATGAAGTCCACTCCGTGGAACATCATTATCCTTTCCAGGGGTCAAGCGTCCTTACAGGGGAGTATTGGCCATCTCTGCATGGCACTTCTTCAACTGGGAAACGTGAAACACATCATGAACTCTTGACAGTCCTTCGGGTAACTCCAACTTGTAGACCACTTCTCTCATACACTCCAAAACTTGGTATGGTCCTACAAATCTCGGGGTTAACTTTACCTTAACTCCAATTAGTTTAACTCCTCGCAGAGGGGTCACACGAAGACATACTTTGTCTCCAATTTCATAGACTACCTCCTTGCATTTTTAAGTCTGCATAACTCTTCTGCTTGGACTGAGCTACCTTCAGTCTATCTCGAATCAACTTAACACTCTCTTCTGACTCCTTGATCACATTTGGTCCAAACAACTGACGTCTCCAACTTCATCCTACATACTTTTGAGGTATCACACATATCGTGACAAAACTCGTATGCATTTTGTCCGAAATCCACTCAGTGGAGTATCCTTATCTTTTCCAGGGGTCAACGGTTCTTACAGGGTACTACCACCCTTAAAATGCACAAATCTTCCATAGACCATATTTCTCATATCCTCAGAATGGCCAAAATTCTTCTTCATAGAGTAACAACTCATAAAACCCAAATCTTTACCAACGATGCTAACTTTATTGATTCTCCAATGATTACAATCTTTTGCTTTTCCATTACATGTCTCAACTCAACACCTCAATATAAAATAAAATGTTCTCACTTCTACTACTCCATTTCTTTTGTTGCAAACTCAACTATCTAGCACAAGTCTCCTTCTCCTTGGGGCATTCTCTGGCAAAGTGCCCTGCTCCATTACAACTAAAACATATTACTTCTGACAAGTATCGAGGTTTCCTTTTTGGGCAATTGTTGAGGTAGTGTCCTGACTCCTTGCACCTGTAACAGGTGATATGACTCAGATTCTTCCTGGAATCCAATCTGCTTCTCTTCCTGGACCTTACCATGCCAATCATGGCTTCTATTTCTCTGGGTCATATACTACTTCCTCTGTTGGGAATTCTACTAGATCCCCATTCAAACAATTTTGGGAGATGTGTCCTTCTTCTCCACATGAATAGCAAGACTTAGTGCAGGGTTTACTCGGGTCTTCTTTAGGTGTGTCCTCCATCACAGCTTCTTCTAAAATTTCCATGAGGGCTCCTTTCATTTCTTCTTTCTTCTGCTGGATGGTTCGTTGTACCATGGGGTAGATGTGGCACTGAGCAGGATAGTGGGTAGTCCCTGCACACAAGAAACAAGTAATCTTCCTAGTGGGGCATTCTTCAACTGGGTGACTTCCTTCACAATTAGGGCATTCATCCTTGTGTTCTTTATGAGTGTGTCCTATTTCTCCACAAATCTTGCATGCACAAGGTTTCCTCATATCCTTTCCATAAGGCTTCAACTTCTGGGACACAAGCCGAGACTTTGGCAAAGTCAACTTTAATTCTCTCCAAGTGGTTACTCCTTGCCATCCATTCATGGTTTGGTACATTCTCCACCAAGTAGCAGCACCTCCTTCAAAGCACTAAAGAGCATGCTGGGTCATATCATTTCCAACTATAGGGTTATTATCCATGTGATCCTCCATGTTCTGAATCCATCGGTCCGTCTCCAATTGACTTATCGGTCCAGGAAAACATGAGTTCATCTCCATTCGTCCTCTATTGGGTCCATGGGTTTCGGGTGAGATGAGAGATATAGAGAGGGATACACACAATACAAACAAAAGTTTTGAAAAGACAGATTTTATTGTGGCTGTTGGAAAAAAAACATCAAACAAATGACAGCTCACAAACGTCGCATCTAACGTAGGTATAAAATAGGGGTTTGGTCTGCTAAGGTCAACGTCGCCAATCTCTTCAAGTCTTGGTCATGTCTCCGATGGCTTCTTCTCATCGTACCTGTCCTTCTTAAGTTCTTTTGCCAAATCAACTCTATTGTCGCGAAGTCTCTCATGACGTCCTTTAATATTCCTGGAGTTGCATTCCAAACTTCTGGGTTTCAACATCCTTGGCATGAACCATGGTCCTACTGTCCTTCAGTTCCTGACGGTTCTCCTATATGTCGAGGTTTTGCTCCTCCAGCTTGGCTACTTTCAGCTTCTGGGTCCTAAGTTCTTCACGAAACGCTTCTTTATCAAATACTGCTTCTTGTAGGTCCATCTTAACTTCTTGATGTAACACTCCAGATCCTGGTGATACACCTGCTAAGGTTAAAACTTCATCTTGCTGATAGGTGATCCATCAGCCTTCTACCATCCAATCCTTCCATGCATAAGCATGCTTAACTCAGCACGGTGACAATAGCATAAGCAGGCGATAACCTCATGGATAGCCATGTTTCTTCCCTTTGTCATTTCCATGAGCTATCTCTCCATAGTTGATATCTCCTACATTGGGGTTTCCTGGACAACTTTGAGTTTTTTAACTCTCCATGCTCTGGTCTTTCTCCGATACACCTTGATCTCGGGTATGGACAACTTCCATAGTCTGCCAAGTTCCATAAGGGTAGCATTCCTAGGTCATACAAATCTGGGGATTCTTCGAAGCCTCCAATTCTCCTAGTCTTCAGAGTCTTCAACGGCTGTAGTTTCCATTATTCAGATGCACGGAAAATACTCTTCATTTCGAAGTGGTCTTAGTTGTCCGATATCTTGTACTTCTTGGAGTGCTCTCATCAGTGGAATCTTCGAGTGGTCAAAAGGGGAAAGGGGTATGGTCTCACTAAAGAGAATTTTTGAATAAGCTCAAAAGAGAAGAGAGGTAAAAGATCTTTTTGAAAGGGAAAGTTGTAGAGAAAAATCTTTGCTATGGGCTTGCCAGTTTCTAGGGTCACGTCCTACAGTCAACATGTGCTCTGATACCATCTTGTAGCGACCCGACCTGAATGGGTCAAGTCTCTGTGCTTAAGTGTCATCCCTGGATCGGTATGCTGACACACACAGTACTCGAGGATTTATAACAGAGGTAAATCACATGTAAAAGTAACGTAAATACTATTACCTCAAATCCAAAATAGCGGAAGTAACAAGGTTGTGGATTCCCATCAACACCAACGGCAAAGTTGAGCGTAGAAATCGTAACCCTAACGTATCACTTACTCGTCGTAAGATATCCTGCAACATGAGACATTGCAGCCACAAAGGGTCAGTACATTGAATGTACTGGCAAATTCACACCATAGAGAATCATGAACAATGGCTATAACTACATGCATATTTGGCTTGTGGAAAAGCTCTATGGTTATAGTTTTGCGTAAAGCCAATTTTTTCCTACTGCAAAGGAATAAATTTTATTTAACTGTCATGGTGGTTGTTAATCATTGAGAATGGTTGACAGCATTCTCAATCCCAATTAAGTAACATCATTAAAACCCAACAATATTCATTTAAAGTAACGTGATGAGATCACAGGATAATCCAAGAACTAGATACTCAAGATGTCCATAACCGGGGACACGGCTAATCATGATTAGTTTATACACTCTGCAGAGGTTTGCGCACTTTTCCCCACAAGACTCGATCGCCTCCTTTGGATTTCTCGCACTACATGGTGTTTGAGAAACGGATGACCGAGACACAGTCTTTCAGAAGCGCTAGCACCTTACGAATCAATCAACACTTTCAGACAATCAATCAAACAATCAATCAAATCTATCTATTTATTATAACATTCTAAAATTTAGAATTTTGGGATGTTACTCTCTCTCTCTCTCTCTCTCTCTCTCTCTCTCTCTCTCTCTCTCGATCCCCTTCCGTCGTGACGGCGCCGGCGTCGATTTTGATGTGCTTCGGCGGCTTCCGTCATCGCGTTGGCTATCCATCTGCTCCCCTCGCTCTGCTCTACCCTTCTGTCCGACTGGTTCCTTCGATTACTTCCTCTACTCGTGGATCCCATGGGGGTTTTGTGTGTAGGGTTTTGGTGGTGGCTTCACAGGCGTGCTCGGGCACTCCTGCTCGGTTTCCCTCGCCGTGTGTGGCATTACTACCGTGCAGGGTTCCCCTAGGATGGCGCTCCAATGTGGTCATGCCCCCTGGAAGGTTCCATGTGCCCGTGGTGCTCATGGCGCACGGTGAGGCGGCGTGGTGGTGGTGCTCCTCGGTGAGATCATCTCCATCTCCTCTATCTTTCTGTTTTAGTGATGGCGGCCATGGTTAGTGCCCTGGTTAGGTTATACACCTCCTGGATTTGCTAAATTGGCCAGGGTTGTCTCTCTCACATGTTTAGCTCTAGTGTTGGCTCTGTTGTGCATATACTTGAAGATTTCTTCAAGTGGTAAATGTTGTTGTTGTTGTTATAATCTAGTTCATGTTTCGTTGCTATCATGTGAGCTCCTGTCATGCTCTGGTTTACATATAGATTGTCGGGGAAACTGATCCTCGAACACCTATGGGGCCGGCGGACCGGGCCCCTTTCGGTTCGGCGGGGGGCGGAGATCGCACGAAGAGCAGATCGAGGCGAGGCACACGAGCAGTTTACCCAGCTTCGAAGCTCTCCGGAGAGATAACACTCCTACTGCTGCTTGTCTGGTTGTATTATCTGGTGTTCTTGCTCTCCAAAGCGAGAGTGTGATGTTCTCTGGGCTACGGATGGATCGAAGCAAACTGCCTGAGGCCCCGAACCTATGAGCCGAACCCCCTTTCACGTTGCGCATGGGCCTCCTTTTATACGCTAAAGGGGTCACCGACAGGTGGCAACGCAGAGGAGGGTAAAAACGTAAAAAGCGAGGTAGTTGATATAGTTGCTTGCACAGTGCACTCTACCTAATCCTGACGGCAGGGGACAAGGGCATTAAATGCCCGTCTGAGTCGCCCGAACAGTGTAGAAAAGGACCGTTAGGGGCGCCACCGTTCGCCACGATGGCAATCTTGTCAGCTTCGCATGCCACTGCGCACCGCTGGCTGCACAGCCTCCCGCCACGTACGCCTGGAGAGGCCCCCAGAGCGACATGTTGGTGGATGCGCTGGAGCGTGGGTGCAGAGTGGCCGCCTGCCGCGGCAAGCGCCTTACCGTTGTTGTTATCTTGTCGGGTCCGGAAGCTTGTCGCTCACCGGGCTTCTCGGTACCTTGGTTTGTCTTCCCGGCAAGCTCCTCTTGCCGGGGCCTTGTTGCCTTGCCGGAGCGCGTGGCGCGTCGCGGCAAGTTCATTGGAGCGCCCTGGTTGGCCTTCCCGGCAAGCTCCTCTTGTCGGGGTCTTGTCTCTTTAGCCTAAATACTTTGTTCTTGGATGGCTCCAAGGGAACCTTGGGGGATCTTGGTGATCACCCGGCAAGCCTTTGCCGCGGGGTGCTGCAACTGCCCGTGCACAAGTTCGGGGTACTAGGGTACCCCTAATCTAGTACACCGACAGGAGCCCCCGGGCCTGGGCCAGACACGGTGCCGAGCGCTGTTGGGCCAGGCCCAATATAGGGCACGGGCACACGTGGGCTGGGCCACGCCAAATCTTGTTCCGTATCCACCGCACTCTCCCATAATGGCATGCGTTGAATGCGGCATCGTGGGAGAGATCGTGGGTGGTTGTTTAAGCGGAAGGCTGAAACGTCCGCCCCGTCCCTCTTTATAAGCAGAGGAAACAGGGGCAGTTCGTTCCCCCTCGCTGCTTGCTGCTACTCCTTCTTCACAAACTCCGCCGCTCCCCCCTTCTTCTCGAAGCCGAGAGAGCAGCGCT
>NC_041388.1:31242598-31246745 GCF_002162155.2 Triticum dicoccoides
CAGTATCACCACGCCGCCGACCTTCTCCACCACCTCCGCCATGGCCCCGAAAGCCGACAAGGGAAAGGGCGTGAAGTCGGCCGAGGCGCAGCGGCTCGCGGCGCTGCAGAAGGAGCGGGCGATCTTCACCCCCCAGCTCGGCGTGCAGGAGCTGAGGGAGTACTTCTACCTCTTTTGGGCGACGGAGACGCGTGCACATCCGTGCACGAGGGTACTCCCGGCCGCTGCCTCGGAGTCGGCTCCAAATGGGTACCCCTTCTTCCCGCTATTCTTCTACTGCGGGCTCTGCCCGCCCTTCTCGGAGTTCTTTTGTGACATTATGAACACGTATGGCTTCCGCCTCCTTGACTTCACCCCCAATGTTGTCTTGACCATGGCAGTTTTCGCACACTTGTGCGAAAACTTTGTCGGAGTCCACCCTAGTGTAGCCCTTTTCCGCCACTTCTTCATACCTCGGGTAGAGAGAGGAGAGCCGCTTGCCGGAGGGATTGCCTGGGTCTCGAGAGTCGGCAAGAAAGATGCGTACTTGGAGGGTGAGCTCCGCAGCAAGTGGGAGGAGTGGAGAGCGGAGTGGTGTTGGATCGTCGAGGAGGATCCGCAGCCCTTCACCGCCGTGCGCCAAACTCCAATAGTGCGCGGCAATGACTGGAGCAACGTGGCCCCGGAAGACGAGAGGCTGAAGATCGCCATCACTAGGATTCTTCGCCTCAGGCTTGCCGGGCTCACCATAGGTGCTGTCGGGGCAGATTTCCTCCGCCGCCGCATTGCCCCCTGCAGGAGAGGAGGAGGCCCGCCTGGGAATTTAAGAGTTCGGCGGACATCATGAGGCTGCGGCCGGGCCTCAACTACAACTTCACTGTCTTGGAGTTGGATGCAATGCTCTTGGAGTTATTCAAACGCGACCCCCAGCACCCATTCACACTGCCGAGGGGCGTAGTTCCTTTATGCAATAACTCTTCGCTTGACCGGATCCGCGCCATGATGCCGTTGTGCGATTCACACGGCATCGTCCCGACTTGGCAAGAGCCTGCGGACCATGTTGTGCGAGTGTTCTTCGACACCTTGGAGGAATTGCCGGTCTGCGCCGACGAGCAGAAGAGCCTCACCCGTGACACCACCGACGAGGAGCTACAGCTCATCGCTACCGTGCCTCCACCTCCTCCACAGTGTTTGGGTTCACTGTGGAGGAGGTGGAGGCTGCAGAGGCGGCAAACCTTGCCGAACGCACGGAGTTCATGGGTGAGGAGGAGCCTGCCGGTTCTGAAGCCGAGTCGAGCGAGGCCGGCGAGGAGGAGGCTGAACCTTCAGAGAGCTTGCCGCAGGCGGAGCCCCCGGCCCCGCCAAGGAGGCGCCTTCGCAAGGCCGGGGACGCAGCAGGGCGGCAGCCGGCTCCATAGCCACCGAGCCGCGCGACGCGCTCTACCGCGGCAAGTAATGTTTCCGCGGGAGCGCCTCACGCAACAGCGGCAACTGGAGAGGGATCTTCCCGGGCCACCGTCGCCGCCCCCGCCAAGCGGGCAAGGGATCCTACTCCTCCACCTCGCCGCACCGGAGGAGGGACGGACTTCGATCTTTCCGCGCTCAGCTCCGATGAGGAGGAAGAAGAGTGAGTTTCTTTGGCGCCCTTATAATCCTTCAAACTTGCTGTTTATATCTTGTATCTGACTTGCTCCAATCTGGACTCTTTTCTTTTCAGAACATTGGCCCAGAGAGCGGCGAAGAGGGCCAAGGCCGCGGTGATCGTCATCGAGGATGACCCCATCACGTCGGTAGGAGGTGGGTCCGAGATCACCTTGACGGACCCGGCAATCACCCCTCGTAGCAGCCCCCAGCGTAAGTTCATAGTTTAGCCTTCTGCTGTCGAGCGCGCCTGAGTGCTTTTTCCTTTGTTGATATCTTGCTTGTTGACTTGTGCAGGAGCCGAGCAGCCTCACCAGGAGCGCCCAGAGGCCGGTCCCGAAGTGCCACCTGCTTCGACCGCGCCGCCAAGGGAGGAGTCCCCGGCAAGGGAGCGCTCTCCGGCAAGGGGGGACTCTCCGGCAAGGGACGGTACTATTGATCCTGCAACGACCGAGGCCGCAACTAAAGATCTTGGCGCAGGTAATCCACTTGCCCAGAAACTTTCCCTTGGGTTCTGCTTCTTCTGTTTTTCCTTTCTTGGATTTTTGATTGATTTTCCTCCCTTCTTCGTTCTTCAGACCCATCTTTGGCTGAGCCAATGGAGACAGAGGGCGCCGGCGAGGAGGGTGCCGGTGCTGATGAGACCGCCGGCGAGGAGGCCGCCGGGGCTGCTGCTGCGGAAGCCGGCGAGGGATCGAGCGATCGCACTGACGACCCTGAGGCCGCAGGAGCGCCGGGCGCTGCACCGACCGCCGAACCCTCTGCCGCTTCCGCAGAGCCGGGCTCCGAGGAGCCCCAGCCCGGCGCCTACTTGCAGGCTGGTGACAACATCTTCATCAAGCTACCCTGGGCATCGAGCTCCAGGGCGCCAGTCGAGGGGGAGATTTTTGACGGGGAGGTGCTTGCCTCTGCTGGGCTGTCATTGGTTGACGCGCCCGGCAGCAGCAGCGGCGAGCTTGAGGAGGAGGAGCTACTGCGGAAGCTGCTGTCACTCTACCGCACCCGACAAGCCAAGCTGGCTTCCCGGGAAGCGCTTGTCGCGAAGGCGGGAGTTGACATGGAGAAGCGCGCGGAGGAGCTCCGGGGATAAAATCAAGAAGCTCTTCGATCCCTGGCGCAGGAGCGGGAGCGAGTAGACGAGGAGCGCACGGCCTTTCTTCTCGAGAAGGCTGAGGCTGAGGAGGAACAAAGGCTTGCTGCCGAGAAGCAGTCCGCGCGGGAAGGCGAGCTAGTGCAGCGGAAGGCCCACCTCGACAGCTACGAGGAAGAGCTCGCCGAGCGCAAGCGAGCACTTGGCGGGGCGCTCAAGGAGGCAAAGGATGCCGCGGCAACTGCAGAGGCCGCCAATAAGAAGCTAGAGGAGAAGGTGGCGCGGCTAGAGGCCGATATTGGGAAGAGTGGCGAGGAGATTGCTGCTCTTAAGCGTGAGCGCGAGAAGGATGCTGCCGCCCATGGTGAACTGCAAGGCCTTCTCACTGAGAGGGGCAAGGAGCTCAGCGCCGCCAAGGATTCCAAAGCAGACCTGGAGCTGAAGCTGGCCACGCTGACGCAGACGCTGGAGGCCGCCAAGGAGCGGGAGAAGACCTTGGCGGAGAAGGTCAAGGCTGATGCGGCGCTGCTGGAGAGCATTGCAGTCACCCAGAACTCCTTCAGAGACACAGTGGAGCACTGGACCGAGGGTCTGGTGAACACTGCCGCCGTCATCAACGAGGAGCTGGCGCAGCTGGGGATGGAGGACTTTGGGTATCCTTCCGACAAGAGCCTTCAACCCAGCACCAAGCTCAGTCTATTCTTCAAGGGCGTGGCGACGGCACTCCAGCGGCTCCGAGAGAGGATCCCAAAGCAGCTGGCCGACGAGTCGCGCAAAATCTGCGCTGGGGTTCTCCAGAAGGTGCTGATGAAGGTGGCCTTCCGCAACCCAGGCCTCAGCTTCACCAACGTCCTCCGATCCTTGCCGCCTGACGCCGATCTGGATGCACTCAAGGCCCTTGTCGCACCCATTGTGGACAAGGTGAGCGAGATCAAGCGAGTCGAGGGCGGGCGCGTAGATTAGGCTGCTCATTTCTTCTTTTCCCTTGTCGCTGCTAATCATGTTATGAAAACAGTCTGTTAGAGCTGCGACAAGTTATCTTTGTAATATAACTTTATTTCTGTTATCAATTGCAATGTTATTTCCTCTACTAGATTCCTTCCTTTGTATGTTTTCACCCTACGCTTCTAGGGAACTTGTCGGCGCAGGCGCCCGAGCCGCGAGCGCTGAGTGCGGAACTTCAGCAGCCTGCTGGCGGCGCTGCTTCCGACAAGAAACCTTGTCGTGACTAGATGCAGCACGCTTAAGCTGTTGAGCGGACTCGAAACAAAGTAAGGGCGCAACTAGCCACGAGTTGGTTCCTCCGCGCACAGGTTTTCCATACAAAGCAGGGTCGTTCGAGGAAGATAACTCAAAAATTAAAAAAGTGATTGCTCAAACTTTGGCAACTTAGCTTTTCTGTTATTTGCTTCCCGGTAAGGCAGGTCCTTGTTTGAA